>NC_089746.1:2989709-3023279 GCF_040412425.1 Macrobrachium rosenbergii | reverse complement strand
GCCGTTAGTAAACCTCCCTTCCCCCCCTTAAAAGATCATACGATGCTGGGACAATACCATATCCCCGTCTCCCCCCATCGCCTGAGATGGGGTAGCAATTTGTGTTCAGGAAAGCCCAATAGGCGTATCGAGATTAGGGGATGCGGTAGGATTTTATTCTGTAAGCCCTTAGTCCTAAGGTCTTTTTTTCTCTGTGATTTTGCTGGCGTATGACTCCTTGCAGGTATGTTGTGGCCCAAAAGTGAGATACCCCCACGACGCCATGTTTTGGAAACAGAAGGCCCCACTCCTTGCTCTGATCTCGTCTGCACTGCACGTGCTACATTTCCCTGCTCCGCTGGTGTGATGATCGTCGACAGACAGCCAAACCGCTTGTTAGGCGCCAACAATGGTCATAAAAGGTTCTTACGTTACGAGTATTCAAATAGCCAGCCCTGTCCCTTGTACTTAAACTCCTTAATTTCCATTTCTTTAAACTTTAACCTCTCCCTCCACAACGCAATCCTCCCTTGTTCACCTACCTGTATCCCACACCTTGCCATTTACATACTATGAATTCAAGTAAAGATCCCGTGATAATCAATTATCCCTCCACCAGTGCAATTCAAGGGCTATTTAAGTTAAGCTATAACAGTGTTCATTTATCTTTGTGTGATGGCGAGCACGTGTTCCTTGTTTCAAAACCCCAACCCAATACGATTCCAAGACTGTGATAACGAGACTTTCTCATAATTATCCTCTGGGCTACATCATGTTTGGTACCTAAGAACGTGTGTTGGGTGATCATTCGTAGGAAGATTTCATTTCCCTTAGTTTGAGCAGGGCTAACTCAGAACGCCTCTTTCAGGAGGGACACGTGGCACGATCGCAATCCATGCTTCAATACCCCGCCTGCCACCCAAATTCTGATAATTCCTGGTCGCAGTCCATAACAGTTTTCCGTTGTGGCCCCAAATGTTCATATGAAGTATTCTTTCTTCCATCCTGGAGCTCCATCATTTGCATTTCCTGAGACCATTCCATGTAATCAGGGCAAGACTGAATGTGGTTATTATCATTGAACTGATTATTGCAGATTGGCCCCATTTTTATCCACTTGCTGGTTGCCAAATCATTGCATTATTGTTTCCTGTGTCCTATTCTGAATCTGCCCCTTAGTGATTTTGTTGTGCCGTGTCTCACTGTTGATTTGCTAAGTTTCTGTAAATAAATCCCTGTAAATTGGTAAAAGAATTCTAAATTTCCATACGGCAACCTTCCCTATTCAAGTATAACTCCAGGAAATTCTGAGGTAAGTTTTCATATAAATTATTCCCTTGCTCATAAACTGGACTTTCTTGGTTTTGTGGCAGCATCAATTATAGTTTTGATTAAATTTCTCACCAAGGCAAAGGCCAGTTTATGACTATATATATATATATATATATATATATATATATATATATATATATATATATATATATATATATATATAAATATATATATATCTTTTAATATCCAATTCATAAACTGGCTACTTGGTGAGAAATATCATATATAATTATAAGTAATAAATGATTATATACTGTACCTATATATATATATATATATATATATTAAACTACAAACGTCTTTTAACACTTACTCGACATAAGTTAATGTACTGTACCTAGAATGTTAATGTAGTGCTCATCATACCAGTCGAGTGCGGGATTTGTACATAGCGTCGTCGCCAACCCACCCCCACCATGATAGCCCATTGGTACGTTTGGAACACGCAGCTCTATTTTCATTTCTCCAAACGTACCAATGGGCTACCATGGCAGGTATGGGTTGACACTAAGTACCCCGCACTCGACGGGTGTGACCATATACAAGATACCGTACCGAATTTCCTCAGCAACTGGATGACTATGGTACATTGGTGAGTGCTATAACAATGAGTAACTAGCTGCAGCAGCCTGTATCGAATATTCAGGTATCCTCAAGCTGTGTTCTCCCCGCCCCCAAAACCCCCGACCCCACCCAGCAGGAAGAATTTAATTCAAGGCCTTCAGGACTCACTAGAAAAATTGCAGTCAAAGGACCCGGTCTTATAAAGCTAATGGAAAATCATATGTATCTATCTCCAGTCATATCTCTTTGTTAATTTCACTTTATGTTATTTCAATTTTTCAGTTATACGGCTGAAATGCCATCTTAAACGCAGTATAGCTTCACCACAGGTTGCCCCGATGATAACAACAGCATAACAGCTGAAAAGCTCTTGGTTTATGAATATAAAAACGAATAAACTTTTTTCTTCAAAACGGCAGGACTTGAGATAAGTGCAAAAAATCATATACATACATATATATATATAAAAGGATGTATGTATGCATGTATGTATGTATGTATGTATGTTCCAGCATAACCGCACTGAGCAATTTCAACCAAGCTTGGTATACATATGACTTACTATCTTGAAAAGATTACTGTGGGGGTAAAACATCACTGGCACCAAAAGGGGTGGGGTGAGAAGGGGGTGACATGTAAAAAATACCAAAAACGACAGATATTAGTGTCTAATCCATAGTTTTCAAGGTCACTGAGATGAATAGTAACACTTCTGATGCCCCGTAAGTCCAAGTTCAGCCCGGATAGGAATGGGGGGTGAGAAGGGGTGAAATAGAAAATGTCAAAAATGCTGTTAAGTGTAACTGAAGCAACTAGAGAGAGAGAGAGAGAGAGAGTGTTTATTGGTTGTCATTCAGTTTCCCTGGGTGGCATGGTTTGTCAGCTAGCATATATAAATATAGATAAAATAAAATATATATGTATATGTATATTTATATCTATCTGTATACATGTATATGTATATTTATATCTATATATATATATATGTATATATATATATATATATATATATATATATATATATATATATATATATATATATATATATATATATATATATATATATATATATATATATATATATATATATATATATATATATATATATATATATATATATATATAGATATATATATATATATATATATATATATATATATATATATATATATATATATATATATATATTATATATATATATATATATATATATATATATATATATATATAATTTATATCTATATATATATATTATATATTATATAAGCATATTATATTATATATATATATATTATAGTTGACCAACCTGGCACTGCCAGGAAAACTCTGGACTCAGAAAACATTTTCCTGCACCTTCTTTTACTGACTGTCCCATTTATCCAGAAATTACTGTACTGACTCTCCCCTTCAACCAAATATTACTGTTCTGACTGTCCCATTTACCCAGACATAACTGTGCTGTCTGTCCCTTTTATCCAGGTATTAATGTTCCGACTGTCAATGTTATCGAGACATTACTGTGGTGATTGTCCCACTTATCCAAGCATTACTGTGGTGGCTGTCCCATTTTTCTAGGTATTACTGTGCTGACTGTCGCTTTTCTCCAAGGATTACTCCGGTGACTGTTAATTTTATCCAAGGATTACTGTGGTGACTGTCCAGTTTATCGAAGTATTACTGTGGGGACAGTCTAAACCTTGATACAGAATTATTAATCACAGAAAAGAAAAGCATTTTCATTAATATATTTCTATGGTATCGAGTATATAAAATGAGGTATGATAAACCCGTAGAGTTTATTTACCACATAAGTTACCAAGAGAAGGGGGTATGGGTTTGAAACCTACCATATTATCCAAGTTGGGTCAGATGATGGCCACATGCCAAATTTTGTCTAGATCGGTCAAGCAGTTAGGATTTCTATAGCACACTAACATACAAACATTTTACTTTTATATGTGTATATATATATATATATATATATATATATATATATATATATATATATATATATATATATATATATATATAATGTAATGTAATAGCTGCCACAATGCCCGTTTTGGATATGCTCATTACTGCAGATCCTTAACAAGTGCTTTATGATTTACAAATTAAAAGCAGCACTAAAATCTATTTGAATTACTATACACTCAAAACCTTTATTAAGGTTCTCTCACAAACGGCAGGTCAAATATAAATGAGCATCGCAGGTACCTTACTGCACTCTATATGCATACTGACTATCAGCTAAAAATCCTTTGGATTCCACATATTTGTACAGTGGCTTAAAAATAAGTTTTTCTGCAACATTGGGGAGCACAGGGAGAATAGAAACTGGCCTGTAGTTACTGCAGTCTGCAGATACGCCATTCTTTAAAACAGTCACTGCATTACTAAACTTGTGCTTACCCACAAAGACACTATGTTGACATAAAAAAAAACTTTTTAAAAAACAAAGGGAAGAAATCAACAGGATCTTCTCCATCCCAGCTATCAAGATCATCAAGAATAGGTTCAGGATGGCAAGTATCAGGGCGAGGGACATCCTCTGCTGATTGCTTAGCTTCAAAAGCTCGATGTAGCAGTTCAGCCTTTTTCCTAGGGAGGTTACCAATCTATCATCATCTGTTAATAGTGGTGGAATATAAGACAAGCCTGACCCACAGCTAAAAAAATGCCAATTTGGTCTGCCACAGATGAGGCTGAGTAATTCCTTTAAGTTTCCTCTTTAAAGAATTGTTGTAAGTTCTCTCACCAATATTGTAAATTCTATTTGCAGCAAGGAGAGATTTTAAAAAATGGTGTAATTTTCATGTGAACGATTTCTCCTTCATGTGTTGAATTTGGTCTGTTTGTCATGGTAAGTTTGTCTACATATATCATCAAACCATGGCTGGTCATTTGTCCTGAATTTGATGACCTTTCTAGGGACATGCCTTACTTAAATAGCCATCAGCATTTAATTTAACTTCTTCTTGGGATCTGGATTTGATATAGCATCTGAAATATTAAGTGCCGGACAAGCTTCAATAATACAATCCCAATTGCCCCTAGATTTCAGCCAGACCATTTTTCTGATGATAAACAGGCTGCCCAGAACTAGTGTATACAGCCATATCTTGTACATGTGGGAAGTTACAATGATAAATAAAGCCAGGGCCATCAAACTCTTTGCATCTATTATAAAAAATTATCATACAAAAATTGCCTTCAGCACCATACATCATCCTCTTACCCTGCGTTTTGTCTCTACCAATTATCATAAGATTTTTCTGGACCAAGTATGCTGCTTACAACTTTTCCCCTTAGCTCTCAGTTTCTCAAACATTTCATATTAATATTCCATAACAATACTTGACCACACAACCTCTCTTGATTGAACACACACAATTCTGACCCTATCAATCAAATTTCATGAATACAGATGACTTGCATCTTTTGCAGCCTTAATGAGAAACTATGTGAGCTTTATCAAACTATCCCAGTGAGTTGCATGCCAAATATATGAATAACTGAAGGAAGAAACAAACTAATGTGGAACATGTGAGGCCATAAAAGTATAAGCAAGCATCGTACATGACAGTTACAACTTGCCTTTTCTTTGGTGAAAACTACAAAGAAAGGGGTCATTCAGGATCAAGAATAAATAATCTATTTTGTATGAATGTAGTGAATTAAGACTTAAAAATTAGACTAAAATGCCTCTTTCCAGTATTTGGCAACTGTGCAGAACCAACAATCCAAGATAGAGATGTTGACTAAATTAGTTTCAAAAACAGAATATCAGAACTAATGAACAACACAATTGTAAGCTTGCATTAAAAAGTTAATGGTAAAAGTTTTTTATATATAATGAGTTAAAGAAATTAAAGAGAAAATTTAATCATGTGAAAGTCTGAGGGCACAAGAGTCTGCATACAGTGATATAAATCTGGAATTGCAAGAGGCCTCATACTTGATGAATCTAGCTACAGGCAACAGTTAACAACTAAATGCTAAAGGAATACCATATTAAAAAGAAATTTGTATTTTCTCTAATACAAGAACCTATGCTTTCATATATGGAGTAATCAGTGCTCGCCTATCTTCGGCTGTTATTGAATCATCTCTGAAAAACAAAATCCTAAAGCTATACCTGGGTCATGTGGTGTGACCTGGGTCGACCTATCTTGCATTGTGTGTGACAGCTACACTCATCCTCCTAAGTGAGATCAAAACTTTATAAGGCAGTACGAGGAGGGAAACTTTACCTATATGAAAGCGTAGGTTCGTATGTTAGGAAAAATACAAATTTCTTTTTAATTTGGTATTTGTTCTGACACGTATACCAACCTATGCTTTCATATATGGAGCCTCACCTGAAGGACTGAGGATAATCTCTCAGGTAAACATTATGGAGTGTTCCCTCTCGATACCCCAAGGCCAGCAAGAGATGTATGGTGTGTGTACCATACTCACCCACGTTCCTAATGGTGTTGCTGGTGACGTCTTCCCCTCCCGACAGAGCTCCTGTAGGGCTCTATGTTGTTATATGACCTGCTGTGCCAACATGACCGAGCCCAAGGTGAAAGTACCTAAGGACCTGTGTGGTATATGCTTGTGGTAGAAATGGGTGAATGCCATCTACCTCTTTCTGACCCCGGCCCAGAGGACATGACCAACTGAGTGGTTTTCTCTGAACGCCACCAACGGTCCTATTCATCTGATGTTGTAAGCCCTGACTCTGGTTGGGCCATGATCTTTGCTATGGGTAAGGTTGGCCCTATAACCTTTAATTGCCGACACACAAAGGTGCTCCCAAAGCAGGAAGAGAAGGGATTCCAGCACATCCCTCAAGACATTTTGAGGGGATGGAGATCCCTCCCACTGCACCAATGAAGGAACACCTTCCATTTTCCCTGGTACCAACCAAGGGAAGGGGCCTGAATGGTTTGGCACTGACCACAGTAACTACTCCTGAAAAACCTTTCTTTCTAAGGAGCTGCTGGATAGCCTCCACCCGTGAGGATGGAAGGCCACTAACAAATGAAAATTGGTGCTTCAGCAGGGTGGGAGCAGGGGAAGTTGCCTTGTTATGTCTACCAGCAGGTGGAGGAGGTCTCTGTATCATTCCACTTGGGGCCACCTTGAAGCTACGATCATCATTTTCAGACCCAAGATGCTGCCTCTCTGAACCTGAAGATACGAGAACCCAAAGGGAGGATCCTCACTGCTGCCATGTCTATCAGCATGTTCAGATATTCTACCCTCTGCTTGTGAGATATCTGATTTCTCAAAGTTGATCACTATACACAAGTCGAGACAAAAAAACTTGATGAGTTGATCTCTGTCCTAAAGACTGCAGCAACTAGCTCACCAGGAACAGCCAATCGCACTGGTACTTTCGTAGCCATACCCATACAAACGAGCATGAATAGAGATAAAAATGAACACTCGAGTGAACTCTTGGGGAAGCAGTTATGAGTCTGAAACAAGTGCCTTGAACTGGAACACAGTTCACCCCCCTTTGAGGGTAAAGAAGAGATGCCTGAGGACCAATGGGTAGGCATTGAACATATACATATCTCTCAAATCCCCAAGAAGACACCCTCTCTAATGGAATTGAGAACAGAATGGACCATTTCATTTAGGACCAGTTCTGGTGAACGAACCGGTTTAGTGTGAAGAGTAGAAGAGTCCCACAACACCTTCCGGGAACATCACATTCACCTCTTCCCACAGAGAGGGGAAAAGTCTTTCCATGAGCTGGGTACAAACATTCAAAACCAGGGTGAGGGATGACGAAGACTCTACGGGCAGTAGAACCATGTCTGATGGGCATCCACTACCCATACTTTCACTCCGCGTTGCTGCCAAACTTGCCCAATGGCTTGATAGGCACCCATCCACATCGGCAGCAATTGGGAAAAAATGCCCCATCCCTGATGTCCTCCATCCTTCTAACGGGGTAGTAGTAGTCTGGGTACCTCTATAGGAGTTGAGGAAGTCTGGGACACTCTCTGACCTAAGGGGGAGGGCCAGCCCGACCCGAAGGTCAAGCTGTAGTGCCACACAAAGACCTAAAGGGTTTAGCCACTGCCTGGTGAAGAAGCCCAAGCCTGCCCACCATCGCCTCCCACTCCCTCCAGTGAAGAAGTGGGGGGGGGAATGATCCCAGAACCAGTCCATCCTCAAACGTTCAAACCAACTTGGGACTAACACTTGCCCCCGACAGCTTGCTGTCTAGTGGAGGAGGTAGATAATAGCACTACCTCCCAGAGTAACAGTCTCTTGAGGGCTGCATTCTCCACAGGTGTATGGAGGGCCGAAGAAAAAATGATCTTGGCCAATCATAGAGCCAATGATCGATCTACGGGACTAACTGGAATACTGCTCTGGCAATCAATTCCGGTCCTGTTGTCTCCGCTTGCAATAGGGAGACTCCCTCCACAAAGAGACATTCTAGAAACAGACCAGGACACAAATAAGTCGGTTCCAGGTCAACCTAAAAGAGGGCAATGATCTCTCTGAAAGAACATATTTTCTCTGGTGGGTTACAAATAGAGGAAGTGCCTTGCATGAACAGTTGGAGTTCGGAGCATTCTCTTGCCTGGGGAAGCACAGAACAAGAAAACATATCTCTTCCTCAGAGTCATTAAAAAGACTTATCATTCTAATTATCTACACAACAGGTCTCTGTAGCTCAGAAGGATAGAAACACTCGCCAAAACCCGTTGAACTCTTAATCATTCGACATATGGACTGGACTGGACCAGGAATGCAGGCCTTCATGTCATGGGCAGGAATGGGAACACGAACATTCCCGGTCCCAAGCCCCAAACCTGTCCAGCTCCAGTCTCCCAGACAACATTCTGAGGAGGGAGATCACATGAGAGGATGCACACACCCTCGCCCTGCCTGCCAAAGACCGAAACCTTGGCAGGTGAGCGAGGCCTCAAACCACAATGATGATGTCTGGCTGGGTCAGGGAGAGTGGCCCCACTCACATGGACATGAGCAGGGGCTATCCCATGGGTGTGCTTGTCTACTTAGAAGCTGAGGCTTCTACAAATGAAGAAGGCTGCCTTGCCTTGCCTTGCCTGAGTGACCAAGCCAGTCGCCAGGCCACCATCCCAGGAGCCCTGGTCAGTTCTCTTGAAGATTGAAAGGGGATGAGAAAGCACCTGCATACTCTCTGTTCACACTTCCTCACTGGTTTGTGCTGGTAGGTGGGACAGGGTCCACAGACCAGGGACCCTTGCCAGCCCCAGTAGACCAGCTACCGGACCAGTGCTGATGTGGGGTTGGCACCAGAGCGGGGCCGGTACCGGTGAGGGGCTGGTATCGGAACAAGGCTGGTACTGGAGCGGGGCTGGTACCGGTGCAGGGACAGTACCGGTGCTGGGCCAGTACCAGTGCAAAAAAAAAAGTATATCTTAGTTTAACCAGACTACTGAGCTGATTAACAGCTCTAGGTCGGTAACAGTGGCACAGGTAGGCGGGCCACTGGGACTGGTAGCCTACCAGTACACCGTAGGTCCGAAGAACCCCAGGTAGAGGCTGCACCCGTTCTGTCAGCAATGGGAACAGCAGTACCATGGTACTGCTAGCAAAAGACAAGATATGGTACTGACAGCCTGGTAGGTGGCCTACTGGGGCTGGTACACTAGGGGTCCAAAGAATCCTGGGTAGCAGTTGCACCCATACACACAGCAAAAAAGTCGACAGGCTGATGAATTCACATTTCTAGGAGGGGTGCTGACCTCTACTGGTACATAATAGTGGGCTTGGCAGGGAAACGATGGGGGAAGTAACTTCTGGGACTGGACGAGGCTAAGGGCCTATCCCCTCCCGCTGTTAGGCTGTCCAACTCCTTCATGATACTTGCTACCAGTGGGACCAAGAAAGGTGAACTGTTTACTTGGTTTCTGGGAGACTGCCAAACAAATGCTTCAGTTATAAGAAGCTGGGGTAATCCTCGGCTGTCAAGTATCTAGTTCCTCTAAATCCAACTTCCTACGAACCTTAACCCTTTCATATCTGTATAGTTATCACATCACTGAGGGTACATGAGCCCCGATGTGTCTGGGAGCGCTCGACAGTGCGAAAAAATAATTATTTCGAAAATTCAGCAAAAATAGAAATTTTATGCCAACAACGTTCATTTTGCTGTCCCTTTTTTCTAAATGTTTATATTTTATGGTGGAATAGTCAGAATAAGAGTCCCAGCCCTCTAAATACGAAAAAATGTGAGTTATTTAACGAAAAAAAATAAAATTCTTTACTTATTTTTATATTTTCGTTCGTAACCCAAAAACTATGAAAGTCAGACGAATGAATTATTTTTTATGAGAAAGCCAATAAAATTCCCTAAATATTGACATATAAAACAATGGAAAACGAATAAGTCCAGTTGGTGAAAAAATTGATAGAAAAGATGGTGAGAAATAGAGCGCTCTGCCCGGCCTATGGTGAGAATTATCGCTAGAAAAAATTTTTTTTGAAAAGCCCTATCTCAGTTATTTTTCATAGAAATTACTTTGTAAATATACGAAAAGTAGAGGAAAAGTTGAAGAATAAAGGGAAAGTCAAGACAAATGGCTTTGGTAACGGCAACAGTTTCATTTTGACGTTATAAATTGATCGAAACGAAAAAAAAAGTTACCGTTGTCAACATTATTGTTCGTAGCTCAAAAACTATAACAGTTAGGCGAATGAATTATTTTTTATGAGAAAGCCAATAAAATTTCCTAAATATTGACATATAAAACAATGGAAAACGAATAAGTCCAGTTGGTGAAAAAATTGATAGAAAACAGGGTGAGAAACAGAGCGCTCTGCCCGGCCTATGGTGAGAATTATCGCTAGAAAAAATTTTTTTTGAGCCCTATCTCGGTTATTTTTCATAGAAATTACTTTGTAAATATGCAAAAAGTAGAGGAAAAGTTGAAGAATAAAGGAAAGTCAAGGAAAATGGCTTTGGTAATGGCAACAGTTTCATTTTGACGTTATAAAGTGATCGAAACGAAAAAAAAAGTTACCGTTGTCAACATTATTGTTCGTAGCTCAAAAACTATAACAGTTAGGCGAATGAATTATTTTTTATGAGAAAGCCAAGAAAATTCTCTAAATATCGACATATAAAACAATGAAAAACGAATAAGTCCAGTTGGTGAAAATTTGATAGAAAAGTGGGTAAGAAACAGAGCGCGCTGCCAGGCATACGGTGAGAATTATCGCTAGACATTTTTTTTTAAGAGCCCTGCCTCGGATTTTTTCATAGAAATTACTTTGTAAATATACAAAAATGTAGAGGAAAGGTTGAGGACTAAAGTGAGAGTCAAGAAAAATGGCTTTGGTAACAGTAACGGTTTCATTTTGACGTTATAAGCTGTTCGAAACGAAAAAAAAATGTTACCGTTGTCAACATTATCTTTCGTAGCTCAAAAGCTATAACAGTTAGGTGAATGAATTATTTTTTATGAGAAAGCCAACAAAATTCTCTAAATATCGATATATATGATAATGAAAAATGAGATTCAGAGCCCTGCCTAAAACCCAGACGTCTCTTATGTGATGAACTAACGAATTTCCGCTAGTTTTACCGTAAAATCTTTGCGAAAGCATGTTGGAAACTGTTCTCGATTGACGTCGCTGTATGTAAACAGCCACACGTGTTTACCCAACCTCGTACGCATGGTCTCTAACAGAAGTGTGGCCTGCCAGGCCTGCGTGGGTGCGATCAGCTGATGTCATTGTGAGAATTTTACTACGCCATGGATTTGCGCATGCACAGCAGAGGAACTAAAAAATTTATAGAAAATAGAGGATACCAAACAGTGTTTCCAATAATGTAATCCTACATTTTATAAAAAAATGTAAGATACGAGAGAGAAACGTGGGTAGGATCAGCTGATTTCATTGTGAGAAATTTACTATGCCAGGGAATTGCGCATGCGCAGTATAGGGACTGCTTGCCTGGCGTATCGATGCCTGAGTTACAAGGTCCAAGGTATGCTTTAGCCTATGGAAACCACCAACTGTCCGAAAATAAAAAAAATTTACCCCTACTATACGTACGAAAAATGTTGGTAAATTTTACGTAAAATTACGTCACTCAGAAAAGAAGGGGGGTAGGGGGTTGTTGCATAATATTACGTCAATTGGACAGGAATGAGTTAAGGATGAAGTCCATTTTAAAATTCAACAAATTAAGGTTAGAATATATATCAAAAGATCTGTAAAAAACTCCTCCTCATCTGGAAGTTCCAGGAGAAAAGACTCAATCCCTCCCTCCGGGCTTTTTGCACCTACCGGGGTAGGTCCCAGCGGGTCCCAGCGGGTCCCGGTCTCTGTCCCATTCTGCTGTGCAGTTGTCCGGTAATGGCCAACGTGGGGAAGCTGAGACATATCTGGATCCATGCACGCTGTCCCGTCCTGGTGATCGTTGTGTGGGAAAAAAGTGAAAAGCATGGGATCCCACTCTGCTGTGGTCGCCCTTGGAGTAGAGCCGTTCCCAGGTCCTGTCTCCCAAACAAGAGCGGCGAAGTCTCCCTGACTCATTCCATCTTGGTGAGCAGTGTCAGGAGCGGTGCAGGGAGGGGTGACGCTCTGATCTGTCTTGCTCCTGCCTCAAGGCAGGGTTTGACTCTGTTGAGGTGGATCCCTGTCTTCCCCGGCTAAGTGAACGGCAGTTCCTCTTTTCCACCCTCTGGTATGTGATCAGCTACGAAGGGTTGCAAGGAGACTCCAGCCTACCCCTTTTTCCCCTACCCCCGACTCCCGTGACTCTGTCTCGCAGCTGTCCTGTACTTCTTCCCTGAGGAACTGCAAAAGAACTTACAAAATGTGTTCAGGTTTCTTCTTACCCGCGGACTTAACAGGAGGAACAAAATCCTTACCAGAAGTCAAGGAGAATGGAGAAAGAGTTTGCAGCAGCACCAACGATGGGGAAAGAGGAAGGAATGGTGAAGGTGCTCTGAAGATGGAGTGGGTCTTCTTCTCCTGTTTTCTTCGTATTTTCCCCACTGAGGCAATGGCCATGCTTCTCACTCTCAGCACATTGCCTTGCAGGAGCATTCCCGACATCCCCCCCAAACAATATACTTCGAATGGGGGTCTACACACATCTGCAACATGAACTACGGCAGAGCTTATCCTTGTCTGCACAACGAAGCACTTCGGGCTTCCCGTTCTCTTCCATCAATGGCAGGAGAGAGAGAGAGAGAGAGAGAAAAAGTTAAGTATACCTTAGTTTAACCAGACCACTGAGCTGATTAACAGCTCTCCTAGGGCTGGCCCGAAGGATTAGACTTATTTTACGTGGCTAAGAACCAATTGGTTACCTAGCTTATTGTGGAATCCAAACCACATTATACCGAGAAATGAATTTCTATCACCAGAAATAAATTCCTCTAATCCTTCACTGGCTGTCTGGAGAATCAAACGCAGGCCTAGGAGAGTGCTAGGCGAGTACAATATCGACCCATCCAGTGAAGAACGAGAGAGAGAGAGAGAGAGAGAGAGAGAGAGAGAGAGACCACTAGGGTGCTGGGAAAACACAAACACGTTTGATCATGTGGGCACAGAAGCCACTCTCTGACCCTGGGAAAGATCTCACAAGAAAAACTTTCCACTACGATATTAAGGCTATACAGCCTGGGATGGAATCCACCCTTAAAAAAGAAACAACACTTACTCTATGCACTATTCTCTTCGCTCCAAGACGAAGATGCACATGGGTCACATTCTAGTCCGCCACTCTTTGTCCTGCACCACGGGACATAAACCAACGCACAATGCACAAAAACAGCGATATAATCTACAGAAGTGAAGGTGCAAACTAGATGTGGCAAATACCGTCAGATAATTGCTAGGCATGAGGAGTACATAGTTCCAATCACAAAGAAGAAAACAATATGAACAAATATGAGAGACGACTCGGAAAACATGCAAACGCTAGGATGGCGGTGATCACAATGGAAGATAGGTTGACCCAGTTATAGCATTAGGATTTTGTTTTTCAGAGACGATGCAATAACAGCTGAAGATAGGTAAGTGCGGACTACTCCACACATGAAAGTGTAGGTTCGTATACGTGTCAGAAAAACTTTTAAAAGGCCAGGGGTAAAATTAAGGACAGAAACAAGCATATTAAAACCTGCACAGTCATCTTCAGGAGGGTGATAGAGAGTAAATTATTGTTTTTAATCGAACTGAGAGACACTTGGAAGATGAAAGAAAGATAATCAATGTGGAGAATAAAGTCTTTGAGAAAAAGGAATTGCCAAGCCGAACCAGAAAGACTAACAAGACACCACAAGAAAACCATGCTATCAGCTACTATGCCAAACCAGTTTACAGAATAACTGTCAGATGTTCCTGTTTTTTCTTACCTTGTGGGTGTTGTGCAACAACAACCATTTCTACAGAAGCATGAGTCTAGTATCAAGCCTTTTAGGTTTAACAGCTGTTACATCGTCAGGGATTTCACCCATTTACAAAGAGGATGCCAAGTAATTGTAAGAAACAGAGCCACTGGAGGACGGAGAGAGAGAAAAAACAGAGAACAGCCTTTTGGTTCAAATGTCAGACGCAGAGCCGCTGGAGGACGGCAAGAGAAAAACAGAGCCCAACCTCCGGCAATTGATTTTTTAAAAGATGAATAATTGCATACATCTGAACAATATGAATATCATATTAAAGTCAATGTACTAAGAACATTAAAGGCAGATAAGATCTCTGTGTACAATCTTGGCAAAAATTTACTCACGGTGATTTTGTGTGTATCTTTACATAGTCTGCCTTCGGTGATTTAATAAAAAATTATTACTTCATCATTATTGCGAAAAATTAGTTGACAGTGCCATTTTACAATTGCCAGAAGGCGAGTTAATGGTGAAATATTCTGAAACATTACGAAACGATGTACGCTGTTAATCCCTGTACAATTTATTCAAATAAAAAAAGATATGTTTATATTTTAGAAGCATCAACTTGCACAATCTTTGACAGAAGGCGTACTCTGAAGGTATGAGAATGTATATCTTGAAAAGGCCAGGCATAATTAGGTTTAGGTTAGGTTTTCCTTCTGTACATCATGTTAAATGTTTTATCCTTATACATACATGTTTTGGGTTTTGGCGGATATAGCATGGAGAGCAAATTTTTCAAGCTTTTAGTTCATTTGTTTTAATGTCAGTTACTTGTTACATTCACAAAAATTAGTTGACTTTCAATTAGGAAATGAGGGGAGATACGAAATGAGTTATGCATTTGGACTGTGGATAGGAATGGGTCAAGAATTTGATTCAGTTAGGTCAGTTGGTCAGGAGTTTGATTCAGTTGCGTCAATGTACGAAAGGATTCATGGTCCTGTTTGTTTTAAATTACCAGAAAGGGAGGTCATGACAGTCTAAGAAACTGGTACCAAAATGTGTCAAAGGAATATGGCAGAAGAGAGTTACTGTTAAGAAGAGTGACTGGTTTTGTAGGCCAGATTATAGTTGTGTCTAGTTGTGGACATTCTGACTGCTTACTCGTGAAATGCATACACAGTGATGTCAAAGGAGGCTTGCAGGCAAATTCAGATATGAACTCACAATATTACCAGTATTCATACTGGAAATTTAAAAACTGGCTCATTCAGTCTTCTCGTGATAAGACTGTTTATTCAGATTACGTGGGCATGCTTTAGGTTTTGATGGTAAGAGCAGGAAAGGTGAAGTACAAGGCATCCCACTCTTTATATTCTTGTTAACACGTTATCCTCAAATCGACAAACTCTTTCGTTTGTAACTTCAGTCATAAGCCAAGATTTATGTCTGTACATTACTACTATACAGAGAACACTACTGCCACAAGCCAAGTAAAAGTTTACGTTAGTGCTGACAAAATGTGGCAAGATGACAGTATTGCTGGTTAATCCATGAAAAAGAACTAATGTAAGGTAAAAAAAAAAAAAAAAAAAATATATATGGACGCACACTTTGTGCAACAGTATATTTAGTGATGGACAACGCATCACCAATAAGATGCAGGTCAAGAACTTACGAACAAAAGGGAGTGAATACACAACAATCTCATGTGAGAGAGAGAGAGAGAGAGAGAGAGAGAGAGAGAGAGGAACGAACACTCACAAAGTGAAATGAAAGGATTCCCATTTGAGATTCAAGAAAGGAAAGAATACTGACTGAGGAAAAGATACATACACGCAACACGGAAGTATATCTTATGAAGAAGAGAAGTGACAAGGGTGGAGTTCATGAAGGATAAAGACTTAGTGTGCACACACACACACACACACAGACACAGACACACACACACACAGAGACAGAGAGAGAGAGAGAGAGAGAGAGAGAGAGAGAGAGAGAAACTAAAGGGATGGGACGAAGATCGGGAGGGAAAGAGGCGTGGTCCACACACTGCGGTAACCCCGCCCACCCGGTCGATACGACGAACTTACAAACACATATCACACTGCCTTAAGCAACGGCTGAAGCTCCTACAGTGGCGTTCTTCTAACAACCCTCTCAGTAGTCAGGCAACAGAAATTTCATACGAGAAGTAACAAAATTGCTTTTCTCGTTTTCTCAAGGTACAAAGAGGTCTGGAGCTTCTGGAGTGAAACACAATCCACTTCTTGTGGTCCCATCTTTTGCCATTCTTCCCAAGACCGAGTCAGCATCTTGGTCTAAGAAATAAACCTCACTCTTTTAACAGAAAAGTAAAGCAAGAGAAAAGTAACAAGAACACTAATGTGCTACATGAAAACCAAGGAATAAATAGGACGTTTGCTTGTATTCCAAACAGAAAAAGCAAACCGCGGATATACATCGGGTTAAGAAATAAAGGGGATCTATGGGATAACTGGGTGCTTTATTCAAGATTTTACGTCCATTCCCACCGCAAGTCATGGCTCAAGATATAAGTATCTAACTTCCACCCGTTTACTGCAACGTGAGTGGAAAATTTAATGCATTATGGCTACCTGGCATAATCACACTAATGTTTATAAAATTATTAAATGGAAAAATCAAAGTTGAAGGCGAGAAAGTTGAGGAATTAAGATACATAAGATATTAAAGTTAAATATATTTATTCCTTTGCTAATGGCCATCTTCTGAAAGGGAAGCAAAAATGACAACGGCAACTTGCACGCATCCTCCAGGAGGTTTCGCCAAACACACCCCAGGGGGAGTCGACTTCTGTGAGCCAAGAACCTGGGACACTCAATTAGCAAAGGCCCCTCACCAGCCATTAAGTCTCCATGTATGAAACTCGACAGGGTGTGCCTTTCCATCTTCTAGGCAAATCCATTTTATTTGGGTTTACAGTCTCAGCAATGTTGGCAGCCATGATGATACTCGGGTTATGTTGTTAACTTCTGCCACCTGCTTTACTAGTTTATTTGGGTCTTCATTTGCCATTACCCTCACAAGTGCTAGATCGAAAAGTAAGTCGACTTGCATATCTCTGCTTCTCAGAATGTCAAGATAATGTAAATTTCTAAGCACATTATACTGGTTGAAACAGTAACTAAAACTGCCTGTTAAGCAAACTTTTCATAATAAACATCATTAAATCACTGCCTTAGTGTTTCGTACTTGTGCTGCTGTTGCTGACTGACCATTTCCTATTTTTTCCGCATCATCTCATTGTCACACGGCCACGCTACTCTATGGAATCTTTTCATTGTAAATTTTATGTCCTTTGAGGCACATTCGATACGAATCTTCGATTATTTTAGTGAATACTTTAGGTTTCTAGTTCCTATTTTACCGTCAGCAACTATAATAACACATGGCTACATCTATCGTAATGTTAAGAATATCAAAGGAAAAGGAAAACACTGTGAACTCCAAACTGAGCGCCAGCAATAGATTTTGAGTCATAACAAAACTTATGAAGTCAAAGCAGGTACTAAACACAACTGTGATACTTTCACTAAAATTTAAGGTGTTTCATTTTTTGAACTACGATCTTGACCAGGTTTGCGGCAGAATTATCAGTCATTAATTGTAAATCATTCATGGATCCACCGGTAAATCTACTATTAGTTCCCGTCATTTTTGAAGAAAACATGTTCGAAACCCAGCTGTAAAAAAACTTCAGAGAATTTTATCAGCTTTTCATGAATGTAATTTATCCTCCAGTGAAACTAGTAAGAGATAACTGGCACTAATCAACCCAGGATTACCACCAATATATTCAGATAAGTCTACGTGTAAACATATTGTTGATAGGACCGACTCATTGTACTGTATTACTGGTATACAGCCATACTAACTTTTATTACAATAGCAAGTAAACCTGAGGAAAATGGCAGGAGCCCTATCCAGGGAAATATCCCACTCTCAAATCCATGAAATGCTCTTAAAGAATAGTTCCGCCTTCAAAATATCAATATGGCTACAAAGGGCAAACTGGCAGAAATATAAGCTTAGTAACTTTGTATTGCAGTGATTAAGAGTATCGTTACAGCTCACCTTCCATGAGGAGGGGTGGAGAATTTTCTATAAAAAAAGAATAAATTATGATCTGCTGATCCACATCGTATCATGAAACTCAATTTTGCTGCCCTAAAAATACAAGATGGGAAGGCGAGGTCATCAAATGATGTCATCAAAAACTGATGATAATACAGTATTTTTCTATGATGTAAAATAACCCCATTAACCACTTCAACAGTCATCGCATATATGCCTGCAAGAGCAAGGTACAGTATTTGGAATTTCACTGACTTCAAAGGGAACAGTTTGTTTTCTCAGGTCTCAGATCGCGTCATATTCACCATATGAATAATTTCTCCTTACCACCTTAAGAAAGCCATTTACATTCTATCACCATATGCCATTTGTTCTTTGGGGGGAGTGGCACCATTAAAGTACAGCTTTCTGGTTTCTCAGTAAGTTTTAGGGATGAAGTTTCTAGCTCCATACCCTTTTCCTTCATCTTAGCAGTAGTAGGTCCCCATTTACAGCTGCGTGAACTGGAGAGTGGTTGGCAAGGAACGATCCACTAACCAAGCAGACGTAAGCTAATTGTTGCATCACTCATTCACAGCGCCAGCTCTGGCTGTGCTGGTGTTACCTGATATTAAAACAACTGCTTAACATATTCTTTGGATAAAGAACCGTCGTCTTACCCATCTTTCAAAACTAAGATGAACAAAACAAAAAGTAGTTTTTGGTGGCCATAAATCCCACAGGTCAGTTCTACCAGAAAATTATCGGTATTTAATTCGCAGGTATCGCAAATTCTAGCATCTGTTCATCTCAGACAACATAACAGTGATGAAACCTGACTTTACAACTCCGATGACTCTTGATACTTATGACATAACCTCTTATGGCACTACTGAACATGACGGAGAAAAGACTGGAGCAAATAAAAGCAAGGGCTCTCGTCATGCAAATCCCCGACTCCATTTCCTCATTCAGGAAGGACAAGACTCAAGTCATTCTAAAAGCACACCAAAAGAAATGCAACAACAAGAGCTCTCTGTAGAGAGCATGCTTAAAAAAAGACCCTCCTGCCTGAATAAATAAACCAGTGAATACCAGGCGCTACCAACTGAGCCACAGTTGTCATAAAAGAAGTCGGAATATATAATGCTTCCACAGCAACTGAGGGGTAACCGAGGCAGGCAGCACGTTAATACCAGTGACATAAGTGATAGCATTTAATTCGAATGGTCACTTTTAAAGTGAGTAGGATGGCACCATCTAGCGGCAGGCCCCCTCCGGTTTCACTGTTCGAGGCTATGAAGATGCTCGTGCGAAAGAAAGGGATCAATTTAGGATTCTCGAGCGAAAGCCAAGGGAATTACCAAGTCGCAGAGGTCATAGAAAAAGCTGAAACCACAATACTGACACAACACACACGGTGAAAAGAGTGTAAAACTCGAAGTATTTGGTGGAGGGGGAGAGAAAAACCTAAAGCTCTCGATGGGTGGCGTAAAAGTCATAAGTGGAAGAGAATGCGTGCAAGATGAAGGAACTGATTCATTTTGCGAAGTTTTCTGCACAAGGGGTTTATTCACGGTTCAGCATTTGAAGAACGTGGCAATCGTGCTATTTTTCTCTGAAGCAACCATTTGCCTGGGGAACACCTTAATGTTTACATGCATGCACTATATATATATATATATATATATATATATATATATATATATATATATATATATATATATATATATATATATATATATCTATCATATATATATATGGTGTGTGTGTCTATCACAGTGTGCGCATGTGTCTGGTAACCGCGTTAACCAGAAAGTTATATTGACGTGGAAATGAAGCAGAGCTATATTTCCTGCATCCACCATAAATAAATGAAGGCAACTCAACATTTACTCAGGGTCCCAATCTCTCTCTCTCTCTCTCTCTCTCTCTCTCTCTCTCTCTCTCTCTCTCTCTCTCCTTTGTAGAGCCGAAATCCAGCGATTATGCAATGGCTACCCAGAAACTAAATTATTTTCCGGTGTATACAATATCCCATAAAACGAATGGACGGGTTTCATTCTATTCAGATCGAAATACTCTCTACGTAAAACCGGAATGCTTTGGTGTTTTCATAGATTTTTCGTGAAGAGACCTGTGTGCCTAATATAGCATTTGAATACATTTCCCTATAATAAACAACTGATACAACATACCTGGAGGTAAACCGGAATTTGGAAATGCATAAAAGAAATTTTTTTATTCTCAGGATCACACGTGATAGTTATGTGCTGCGATTTTTCCTGTTAAACCCCCTTTTACAGGTTTCCTTGAAGAGTCCAAAACAACCGATCCACCTCAATTTATATAAAAACGCTTTATCTCTAAATAATGGGATATGGGCGGGAGAAAATATTCGTCGTTCTCTCTAATCGAAGACTTATAAAACTACAAGTGGTTGTACCAGAGCTATGAAGATATGACTGCTAACTGTTTTTAGCAACAGCTGATGACGACAGCCCGTAACATAAAATCAGACTCGGCCACTTCTCTCAGACGACGAAAGACAGTGAGGCATTGGTGACACGAAAAGGAAGCAGTGTGGGAGATCAACGACGAAATCATTTTTGGCAGAAGCTCACTAAAGCACCAACATGGATTCGTACTTCCGGTTTTCAGTCATGAATTTTAGAATGACATTATATGAGACAAAAAAAGACCTTAGGCAACGTCAATCATGTGTTTTTTTTTTTCTTTTTTGTTCATAGCACAAAGTAACTGACAGCCTTAAGACTCAAATATTTTAGTCCGTGAGATTACTCGCTACCATATACGTTTTTCTTTTCGATTACCTACAAAATCAACTTAGCTACAAGTAAATAGTCTCATATACATATATTTACACACTACACAATCATACATACACACACTCACGTGCGCGCGCACACACAAACACAAACACACACACACACAAACACACACACACACACACACACACACACATATATATATATATATATATATATATATATATATATATATATATATATATATATATATATATATATATATATATAATATACATATAATATATAAAGTATATATATATACATATATATAAATATATATACAGTATATACAAATATATAATACATGCATATATATATATATATATATATATATATATATATATATATATATATATATATATATATATATATATATATATATATATATATATATATATATATATAATTTTATATATACATATATATATATATATATATATATATATATATATATATATATATATATATATATATATATATATATATATATATATATATATATATATATAAATATATATATATATTATATATAATTAAACCGGAATAGAATTTTATTCAGTTATTGTTATTTATGTTTACAGTCTTATCACCTTCAAAGTATTCTCCATTTGAAGCAATGCACTTATCCAGACGTGTTTTCCACTGACCTCTTAGTTTTAATGCTCCGTCGTTTTCTTCTGAACCTCTTCAACGTAGTTTATCAAGAACAAAAGAATTGAATAGGGAGGGTGCATAGCATGACCCCAGTTGACCTGATGAAGCCAGATGGAGGTGTGGCTTTCATCACAACACATAAAATTATCAACATTCTGATCTGTCCCCTTCCTTTACCTGGGATAGACATTTAGATGGCACGGAATTGCCGAAAAACACGGGCAAGGATAAAATGGCTGAGTGTCACTCCCTTAAGCAGCTTAGCCCAACTAAGCTAGCCGACCCTTAAATCAAGAGTAGAATCAACCTGACCCCAGTCTAAAGGCAGATTGAGCTGGCTGAATCTGTCTTTCCACAGGATACCTGGGGGCAGATACAAGCAGATGGTCGGAACACCTGGAAAATGACACATCTTCTGCCAGGTCACCACATGGGCCTGACATTGGGGCCCCTACCCTTGGCAGTTGCCTTAAAAGAAGCTTGGACAGGAAGATCTTTGCAGTTAGCCATACACACGCGGGAGGATGCTAGGAGTTGCTGAGAGGGCCACCCTCCCCCCCTAACCCCCTGTCCATGCCAGACTCCGGACTTGAATCCACTTCTACAGTCATCCTCGAATGGACCAGCCATGTGATTAGTGTACAGTGCCACGAGTGTGAGTGCCCCTCGTCATTCTTCACCAGAGCCTTGCTTCCCCTAAGGTAAAGTATGAGTAAAGACCTTTCAGTCACGACAGTTTGCCATTAGAAGTGTTTATTGAGTGCCAGTATTACTTTTTATCCTTTGAGCCATTTTATCCAGTTCCATTTCCAGTGTTTTGTGCTCCAGTGTAGTGTTTTCATTCATTCCTCACGTCCTTGGCACCATCAGTGCAGCCTCGAGTCATTGTACTGTATGTTATATTTTCCTTTACTGGCATGTAATGTTTAACTCTCTCTTGCAGAGGGACCAATTTGCTGTGGACTCATCTTGGACTGTGCCTTGCCACCATTCAAGACTCCAATAGGATGATCTTCAGGCTTTGCAAGCCTCCTAATAATTCATTTAAACATTTTCTTTTGATTCTTTTCTTGTAAATATAATTACTTAACTGAATCAAAGTGTTTACGTAACATTCCCTCATGAAGTAGAGCCCTAAGCTCACGTGAATCATCCCCTTTTTCTTTTCTTTTTATGATTTCCCTTAACTTAAAGCCAGATTACCAAACCAAACAAATAAAGTTCTGTTGCTGGCCTGTAAAAGTATTCTACAAATCTAGAAATCCAGGGAAATACATAAAAATGGCGACCTTGCCATAGATCTCGTTTTGCAGTTGCATTCCCCCCTCTATTGTTGCTTTGATGCATTTGCAACTCACCAAATCAGTGATTAGGAAAGCTAAGCTGGGTGCAAGACAAATTCTGAACCTGGTACCAAGAGCACAGACCAAGAGAGTTCCACGTAAGTAATGTGTTTATCTCAGCAAAGAAATTTTTTACAATCGTGACTGTTCCTAGGAAATTAGGGAAATAAGGACGCATGTAACAACTGAGAGAAGAGAACCGCCGTATTAGATTTTGTTAATGCATGCCTTTCATGATAGGTAGTTAGGAAACAACAAGTGCTAACCATTTTCTTTTCAAGGAATAGTGTGAAAGAAATTCCTCTGTATTAAATTTTCACTTTGTCATTTTCTTTTCAAGGAATAATGCGAAAGAAACTCCTGTGTGTTAAATTTTACTTCTCATTTTGGAATAGCGAATTACTTAGGCACAGACGAACTCCCACGTCGGATAAGACAAAAATCAACTTGCATCACTGAAATACTCTCTCTCAGAGTAGCTACAACTCAAATCAGGTGTTAGGAAAGGGAAATTTGAACTCCGCTTCTAGGGAAAATCACGAGGTCATTTTACTATTATCTGCCCATCCCAGGAAATTCCCAGCAGTCAGGAGACCAGATGGTGTTTGTAAACAATGTCTAAAAATAACCCACATTGGTGAGAGTCGGACGACCTTCACCCTCGCCCCCTCCCTCCTAGCGTGCCTACCAAATCTTCATTCATCGCCCGAGTAGTTTGTTCCTTTAAAAATTGTTCATACTCGGACCACTCTCAGCAAATTTTTTTTCCATTAGCAATTTCCATGTCCTACGAGAGGAAGTTTCCAAGTCCTACGGGACAAATCCGATTTCCAAGTCTTACGAGACGATATCAAATTTCCAAGCCTTACGAGACCATATCAAATTTTTAAGTCTTAAGAGACAAATCCAATTTCCCAGTCCTATGGGACGGATCCAAATTCCAAGTCTTACAAGACGATATCAAATTTCCAAGTCTTACGGGACCATATCAAATTTTCAAGTCTTACAAGACAAATCCAATTCCCCAGTCTTACCAGACACCACCAAATTCTAAGTCCTACGAGACAAAAATTTCCAAGTCTTAGGAGACGCCACCAAATTCCCAGTCCTATGAGACTAAATCAAATTCTCAAGTCTTATGAGAAAGAACCCGAGTTCCAAGTTCTATGGGACAGATCCAAAATCCAAGTTCTAAGAGACGAAATCAAATTTCCAAGTCCTATGGGATGGAAACAAATTCCACATCCTGCGCGACATCCATCAAATTCCACGTCCTACGTGACATACATCAAATTCCACGTCCTTCGTGACGTACATCAAATTCCAAGTCCTACGTGACGTCCACCCAAATTCCACATCCTACAAGACATTTATCAAATTTCCACGTCCTACGTGACGTCCACCCAAATTCCACATCCTACGTGACGTCCACCCAAATTCCATGTCCTACGTGACGTCCATCAAATTCTACGTCCTATGTGGCATCCATCAAATTCCACGTCCCACATGACGCCCATCAAATTCCACGTCCTTTGTGACGAAATAAAATTCCATGTCTTATGAGATGACAAATACCACTATCCCCGCAATAACCAGCCAAGGCTGCGCCAGAGATAAAATATATTTTAACTTAAAATCGGTTTCCGAAACCCATTTATTTATCACTAGCTTATTTGACAAGTAAGTTTGTCAGGATGGCAACTCCAAGAGCCCAACATAATGAGGATTTCAAATTCTATATGGAGGCAGGAAGAGACCTAGAACTGACAGGTCGAGAGTTATGGGAATGGGTCCAGGGGAACCTAGACGCTGCAAAGGCAGAGAGAGAGATGGCAAGACAGGAGAAGGAGAGAGAATAGCTCAGGAGAAAATAGAGGAGCTAGAAAGGCAAGAGAGGGAGAAAGAGAGGCAGGAAAAGGAGAAAGAAAGACTAGCCCAAGAGAAAAGAGAAGAATTAGAGAGGCAAGAGAGGGAGAAAGAGAGGCAAGAGAGAGAGAAGGAGAGAATAGCCCAGGAGAAAAGAGAAGAATTAGAGAGGCTGGAGAAGGAGAAAGAAAGAGAAGCAGAAAAAGAGGAACGAGACTACAGCGCGCCCACGAACTCCAAATCTTAGCTGAGCAGAATGCATCCCATCCCCCTCCCGTGGCAGGGATGAGCACCCTCAGCCAAGCCCACTTGTTTATGCCTTAGTGAATGGAGGCAGAGCCCAAAGTATGGCTCGAGAGGGCCGAAAGAGTCCTGGATTGCTGCACCCTCTCCCCTGCAGAACTCTCCCTTGTTCTCACTAAATTCCTCGGAGGGAGGGCACTCATTGCCTATCACGCCCTTTCGGTAGAGGATAGGGGAGATTGGGAAGCTGTACGTCAAGCTGTCACCAAGGCGTACGAGATGACCCCAGAGTGCTGGAGGAGGTGCTGGAGAGGGCAGACAAGAGACATAGGCTGGGCAGACAAGAGACATAGGCCAGACATGGTCCGACTGGGCGTACCACTCTGAGCGGGCGTTAGCCAAGTGGCTCGAGTCTGAATTGGCTACCAGCACCGCCGAGGTACTCTAGAAATTTAAATTGGAACTTTTCCTGTGCTACGCCCCTCCCGCCCTGGCCACGCATGCAGTAGAAAAGGCCCCTGCAACACTCACAGAGTGTTGCCGAATAGCGGATATGTGGGAGACTCACCAACCTCAGGAGGATGCGGCGGAAGATATATCCCCCGCCCTTCCTCGGAGGATCAGCTCCCCCCAGGAATGGAAACTCAGGCAAGCCATTAATATGCAATTATTGTAAAAAATCGGGGCATTCCTCTGACCAGTGCCGAAATCGGCCCAAGGCCCCCTCTCACCCGCCTCCTGCCCCTGCCCCCCGATCACCGCTTGCAGCAGGCACCGCCGCCCAGGCGGGAGATCTGCCATGAAATCTGCCGCGATTGCAGGAAGAGGGACATTACTCCTCCACGTATAAGCTTTGCCCTCCCTACAACCAGCCAAAGACAGTAGGCACAGTAACTTGCCCTTAAACTCTCTCCTTCATTCCCCAAAATGGTTAAGCCTAACCCTTCTCTCTGTTCAAATGACTGCCTAAGGCCTTGTTTCCAGGTGACCTTCGTACCTTCTTGGCATCAAGCAGTGGGCAAAGGAGCCACAAAAAAAAAAAAAGGAGAGAAAGTCGGCACCACCCACCGTGTTGAACCATACATGAGGTTAACTGATGCCATGTGGTCTGTATAGAAGACATGACGAAGACTGACCTTTGCGCCACCTACCAAGATGCAGACATGTAATCTCCAAGGTTATTTATAGATGATGCAATGGCAATCGAAAGAAAGAGCGCAGAATGCCACCAAGGACACATGTCCTTACCCTTGCCTGACCCTCAAACTTTCCATGCGTTCAACCCCGAGGTTCGAACCAGTACTTTTGTAGTGGCATTCCTTGAATTCCCTCCTCCATCGCCAGCGCCCCATCGAATGAGGACACCGTCATCTTGATGAAGGTAATGTACCAGAATAAGGTTTCTTAGTCAGTCACGATTCCTGTTATTTCTCTGTCTGATTTTCATTTATTTTCCGTTGTGCGACCACCTTCAGTAATTTGTGTTGGAGCATCCGGTGTTAACATAATTATGCATTTAGTGTTGAACAGAGTTATTTGGCACCAATCTGTGCATTCCCTCAGTTACCTTTGAGCGTATTATTAATCTTGCAAGTAACCATCTTGCATATATTGCAGATAAGCCACGACTGTGGAATCAGTCGGCTCTATCCCATGTGCAGTACCCCTTTACCCACCTCTGCGATGTTCCTGTTAAGAAGACATCTTCGGCGTAGAATATTTATCCTGTGTAGGAGTAATTCATTTAGCAGGCCCTTATCATTACCAGCCCAGTAATTCGTCATTCTTCTGATCTGTGTTTGTCATGTAAATATAATTAGTTAAGAGAACCCTTGAGTTTACAAAATTTTCCCTCACATGAAGAAGGCCCTACGCCACATATTCCTGCTTTGTCTACGAAGTTGCCCTAATATTGAGTCAGATGTGCAATAAATACAGTAGATTTCTTGATAATATGAGGAACTCCCTGCATTCATCCGTTGCCGCCCAGAATCAAGTAACCATCCCTTGGACATTCATAGCAATATACATAAATACACACATATATATTTATGTGTGTATATATACAGTATATACGCAAACATGTATATGTGTATATGTATATGTGTATATATGTATATATACATATATATACATTATATATACATATATTCACTATATATACATACATATACATATATATACATATATACTGTATACATACATGCATATACATATATATACATATACATATGCTTAAAAAATCCCAGTAGATGCACGTGACTTCAGTGTATAAGCGAATCCTGTGGGATTCGCTTATATACATATACATACACACATATATACATATACATATATATATACAGTATATATACATATACATACATATACAGTATATATATACATAAACTTGAAAACGCTTCCAGAAGACAGGTCACAGGGTCAATACTGTGGAGAAATATTGCCGATGGCGTGGGAATTGAAAGATCATGAGAGATACTCACTGTGCATGTTGATTGGATTAAGGCGGATTCTATCATTTGACCTTTGAACCGACAGCTTCTCTTGAAAACAATGTCTGACGGATTCCAGAGGACACAATGATTTGAATTATTTATATGGTTGATGATATCTGAATTTTAGAGTCAGTGTTTGACTGAATATTAATATTCAATGATTCTCAGAGAGATATATTTACCTGTGACACCTAAATAAGATTTCTCACAATTATTCTCAGATAGAGATTCACCTGCGACACCTTAATTAGATTAATCACAGTCAAGACAAGACATTTAGAATACACCGATATTTTGGGAATTTTGATTTGTTGAACATTAAGAACAGCTTCGTCAAGATTATTATATATGCTAAAAGCAAAAGGACTTTCATGTCCTGGGTTTTGGGCTGACTTTTAAACGTTGTCCAGTTACATCCATTTAAGTTGATGACTACCTGTCTCTACAAGTGTATCTTGCGTGGTGCGATAGAAACTTTTATGGGATCTGTAGAACGTTCTCCCAGTAACGTGGACTTGGTACTTTAAAGTCAATTACGAATCATACCAGTACTCAATTCTTGGCGTAAATTGTCTGGAAAACAACCCCACAGAGCTAGTAAAAGTAAATTGCAGGCTAAGCCTATCATAAATGAGTGAAAGATGGATAATGCAAAGGGAGGTTTTCTATGGACAGTAAATCTATATTCCGCATTATGTCTCATGACTAAAACTTCTAAAGAAGGAATTTTGTTGACTATGTAACTTTTTTTTCTACATAATGATTGGTGCTAAGGATTCCAGAAAGTTAAAATATCATCTAGACACCTCATCCTAAGCATGTCCTTGCGTTTCAAGAGATTAACAGCACCGTTTCAAAGTGCTCCTTAACAAGATAAGCAAACACTGAATGTACGGGGTGCCAATACTATTGACTAATTTCTGTTTGTAGAAAGTTTCTCCAAATGAAATTGTATTCTTAAGACACAGTTTAACTAGTTTTATCATTTTGTCCAAGGATAGTGGGGAATGGCCCAAATTATAGGTTAGTTTCTGTGACTATCAATAAATATCTCCTAAAGACCTTGTAAATCCGACGCCATCGACATCACACTTCTGAAAAGGAGAGAAAATCCTGGTCAGCGGTCACCTAATCTCGACCTGAAGACTTGTCCTCTGGAAGATGCTTCCAGACTATAGACCTCCATCTATGTATCTTTCATTCCATCACCCATCCACACCTGCATCATTTAGATCTCTCTCTCTCTCTCTCTCTCTCTCTCTCTCTCTCTCTCTCTCTCTCTCTCTCTCTCTCTCTCTCTCTCTCTCTCTCTCTCTACCTACATTCAGTGGCTCTTCAAAATGCTCATTGTACTGATACAAGGCTTCATTTTGTTGTGAAAACAACTTCCATTTGCAGCATTCTGAAATCCTTCTGTTCATTTATTTTTCATTGCATTACTTCTCAACACATGTCAACAATTCTCTCACTCCATAAATTACTTGCCCTTACTTATATCTTTAATGTTCGGTATATCCCAACTTTACCACTCACTTTGTCCATGACTAACTTATTCGTTCTTTTGTATCCATTTACAGTACCATCCCTTTTGTTTTACGGTGCGCTCGAAATCACCACCATCGTTTTCTAAACTTTGCACTTGATTATCCCAAAATGTGCTGCTTTTACACCTTCTTCCTACATTCCTATACACAGATGCATTGCCAGCTGCTCTGCGATTCCATGCTATAATTTTATTTACTCATCATCAACTTTTTTCCTTTCATATACATACATACATATATAGAGATGGTGTATATAATATATATATATATATATATATATATATATATATATATATATATGTATATATATATGTATATATATGTATGTATATATATATGTATATATATATGTATATATATATATATATATATATACATATAGGAAGTCAATATATATATATATATATATATATATATATATATATATATATATATATATATATATATATATGTAAGTATATATATATGTATATATATATATATATATATATATATATATATATATATATATATATATATATATATATATATATATATATACATATAATTACAATGGCGATACCAGTTACGATATTTCAAAGCTACGATGGCGATACTGATACCACAATATTGAAAATATTTTAAATCCCACGTGTTGGGCACAGGCAATACATTGCCCCGAGAGGCTGGGATATCCATGCTATCACCCTGACCGATCCCTCACTCGCGCTTGCCGTCTACAGTGTAAAGCTGTGTCAGTGTTAGTGCGTGATTTTTGTCCATTTTAAACTGTTTAAAATGCAAATTTGTGTAAGATTAGCACGTCTTCCAAATGCCCAAGTGAGTCTCCTGATGGTGGTGTGATGAAGAAGCAGTATTCCATCATTTTAGAGCAGAAAATGAAAATTATCAACCAGCATGCCACGGGAAAGGCAGTCACTGCCATCGCACGTGTTGAGCATCTATCACAGTCAATGGTGTCCACCATCATTAAGGACAAGAAACTGATAATGGGCGCTGTAAAGGCATCTGCTTCAGTTCATTCAACGATTATAACAACAAGAGGACAGGGCCTTTAGAAGAAATGGAGCAGTTACTGATTACATGGATGGAGGACCAGATATAAAGCGTATGCCACTCAGCCTCTTGAGCATTGAAGCAAAGGCACACTTGCCTTTTGGGGAACTACAGAAACACTACGATAATACCCACAACAAAGATTTTGTAGCAAGTTCTGGATGGTTTCAGCGTTTCAAAACCACTATAATTTTCACAGTGTGAAAATTAGCAGTGAAGCAGCAAGCGCTGATGCCGAAGGAGCCGCTAACTTTAAGGATGCTTTGCATGCATAAGATCATTGTTGATGAATGGTACTTGCTGCAGCAAATCTTTAATGTCGATGAAACAGGACTGTATTGGAAGCAGATGCCTGAACAGTCCTACATCCACAAAGTGACAAAAATGATGCATGGGGTTACAGCATACAAAGATTGACTGGCTCTTCTACTTAGGGGAAATGTGTCTGGGTATAAACTCAAGCCATTCACGACTTATTACTCTACAAATCCAAGGGCATTAGCAAGAATCAGCAAAGATATTATGCTTCCTGGGCATTACTGGCATAATAAGGAAACATGGATGACTGCACTCCTATTCAAAGGCTGGTTTGTTCTCTGCTTTATTCCAGAAGTGAAGGAATATTATAGGGAAAACAACATCCCTTTCAAAACTCTGCAGATTCTCGACAATGCTCTCGGCCACCCTCAGCACATCGGTGATATTAACGAGAATGTAAAAGTAGTGTTTCTGCCACCAAACACAACTTCTCTCATACAACCCATGGATCAGAGCACTGCGGCTACATTCAAGGCTTATATTCGAAACACGTTTGTACAGGCTGTCGAGGCTACAGGACAAAGAACTCAGAACTATCTGGAAGGCATTAAATGTTCTGAACGCCATTTTGAACATCAGAAGGGCGTGGAAGCAGGTAATGAAAGAGTGTATGAATGGGATTTTGGAAAATCTTGCTAAAAGTGTATGTGAACTCACTGAAAGGTTTCGATAAGGATGGAGCAGTTGTGGAAATTAATAAAAAGATCATGTCACTTGGGAAAAGTTTAGATTTAGAACTCGAAAAGGAAGATATTCAAGAACTCATAAATGTACAAGATGTAGAGCTGACTGCAGAATATTTAATTCAACTTGCAGAAGAGAGAAAATGAGCAGAAGAGGATAAAGAAACTGAAGAAGAGCCAGAGCGAAAGTTTACGATGAAAACAATGGCTGAGGCATTTGCCTCAACTGAACACAGAATGAAACTTTTCAGTAAAATGGATGTGAACTTGGCAATTTGCTCAAGTTGAGAGAGGACTTCAAGACATTCTTGCATGTTACCGAGTCATTTATGAAGAACGAAAAAAACACACTATGCAAGTTACAATGGATTACCTCCTTAAGAAAACGACTCCCGTGCCATTGCCTTCCACCACATTTGAGCCTTAACCCTCTACATCTCGTGACGACTCTTTCGTCGAAATCATACCCCCTGTACCACCTGAACTACCAGCCGAAGAAATAACAGCTGAATAGGAGCGAATTGATGAACCGGCTGCTTTATCACTGCCATCCTCTTCTCCCAATATTTAGGTCAACATAGCCTTCAACACCTGACATCGTTCGACAGCGGACCGAATCTTGGTGAGTACAGTACACGTCCGATTCTTGTTTGTGTTATGCTGTTTCTCTGTTTGTATTATCATAAGTCTTGTTAGTTGGTACACTGGCTGTGAAATCTCCAATCTGCATTGAACCTCGAGATTAATTAAAAATAAAAAAAAATTAGCTCACATTAATAATGAAATACCAATTAAAAATAAAAAAAAGAATTAAGAGTACAGTACAGTATATATACTACAGTATAGATTATGTTGTAGGCTAGGCTGCCACCAGGTTGCGATATTTTCGAGTAAAGGCGAGGTCATTGTAACATATCCCCATCGTAACTAGAGGACTACCTGTATAAGTGTATATGTACTGTTTATGTATATGTATATGTGTGTATATGTATATATATACATATATATATATATATATATATATATATATATATATATATATATATATATTATATGATATATAATATATACATATATATCATATATGTATATAATATATATATATATATATATATATCATATATGTATATAATTATACATATATATATATACTGTATATATATATATATATATGAAATGTGTATATATTATAACTGATAAGTGCTTCAATCCAGGCAGAATTCGATCTGGTGCCTGGTTTAGAAACCACGTAAAAAAAAGTAACTTTGACGAGACAGTGGTCAAAGTCACAGTCTATCATTCGAATCCTGCCGAGAACGAAGAACTTTTTTATTGTAATTCCCCCCTGGTGTAAGTTATCCCCTAGGTATAGTGAATTGGATATCAAACGCTATTTGTGGTTTAATGTTTGTCTGTAGGTGCATATGCAGATGGAATCAAATATCAATAGGGATAATGAAACAATAAAAAAGGACTAACATATTTCTTATTGCATACGACAAACGAGGAGGGAGATAAGATCTCTGTATGAACTTTTATAAATAGGATCTGCTGAACCCATTCAACTTCATAGGTGTGAAAGAGAGAAAAAAGTGAAGGTGTTAAAAAAATGTTTATGCACTCTATGCCGAGTAAGATGGGATGGAATGGGGAAAAAATGATCGTGGTATAACAACGAAAGTCCAGTAAAATGGCTAACAGCAGAAAAAAGATGAACAAATATTTTGATATGGTTAAGCCATGCAATGAGAATAGCAAGATATGGTGGTATCAGTGTGAAGAATTTGTAAGTTTATTTAAAGAGCAGCGAGAGACCCCGAAAGTGATGGTTTGATGGCGCGAAGAGGTGCTGAAGTTGAAGGACCTTAATGTCCGCAAAACTCGAAGACTGCCATCGTGACACAAATGAGGCAAAAACATCCATGCACAGCTTTTTATGCAAGCATTCGAAGAAGCCGTGTTGTGGTATTCTGTCTTCTAAATAAGTTCAGCCTTGATTTTGCAGTTAAAGGATGAAAATTCCATACTAGCGGCAGATATGCATATAAATATATATATATATATATATATATATATATATATATATATATATATATATATATATATATATATATATATATATATATATTAAACACGCTACCTCAATTCCATTGTTTTTTGCCATAGGTCATTACTATTTGTACCTCTGATCTTTTTGTTTTGTTTTTCTGTATA
>NC_089746.1:2944709-2984709 GCF_040412425.1 Macrobrachium rosenbergii | reverse complement strand
GGGCGTGAGAGGGGATGATGCATTTCGTCCAACAGTTGTCATTCAAAAGCCAAACAATGGGAGTAAGAAATAAAGCCACTGCTATCAATAATTAGCTGGGGAGTTTAACAAAGGGCTTCCTTGACATAAGGCACATAATGGAAAGATAAACGCACATACCATTACGAATTTGCATAAAAAAAAATCGTCCGCTATGGAGGAAGTAATGACCGTGCTTTGCAAATAAATAACAAGAAATAGGTGGGGAGCACAGCCCGTGAGAAAACTTGTCGAGAAGCAAGTGATAAGAGTCATAATTCATTTTCTGGCGGAATTCAAAACGGGAAGAAAATCCATTTCCAAGAGTGGAGAAGACGTTACAGAACACAGAAAGGCCTGGAGATGAGGAATCTTTTTCAGATGAATATCTTACCGTTCGCTGGCGCGCGCACACCTTCATTATGTAGAATTACGCGGGGACTCTAACGGCAAGTATCACGTTGCACGGAGGAAAACATCGAACGTACCTGAAACAAAAGAACTCATCACAAAACTGAAACTTAATTATAGTCACATTAAATCAAATCACAGTTTGAACATTTCTGAAATGGAAGCCGACACAAGTAGCAAGGATTTCTCTTTATTATGAAGGCACAGATACTTGTCTTTGGCAATGTCAAGAGTAAGCTTGCTTACAGGATAAATCTGGCACGACACGTAACAAGATCTATAAAAATGCTTGTAATTCCAAGCTTCTTGTCTGTTAGGAATCAGATCTGACCACCTACGATGCGCTTTAAATATAACTAAAATATAGTACCAGTTGTCCCCTGTGTGTGTAAGCTACTCTTGCAGAGAATTTCACATTGAGAAAGTCGAAGATTCCACGTCTTTTTGGAGTAGCATCCCACCCATTCCACACAACCAACGACAAAAATGATTCAGTTTCCTTTATTATTTTCTCCTTAGTAAAGTGAAAATAATATGCAACTGGTACTGATCTCTTTAGTATAAGTAACAACATGAAAGACGAGAATCACCAGCTTCTGATGTCTCAAAAAATCTTTTTTTCAAAATACAAATGTTTTTTAAATCAATTCCAGAGAACTTCCACGGCATCACTATTTCTTGCAGGTAGTACTACACCAATGATTACAGAGCATGCTAATGAAACACTGCCTGAAAACAAATGAACTGGTCCGTTACAACAGCATCTCTGCAAACAGACGCATTTTGTATACGAGTACTTATACCACAGGCAGTAAAAGTCATCAGGCTTAAAGTTACAAAGCATGAACATTATAACTTAGTAAACAAAATACTAAAAAGCAAATCTGATGTCATTACGCAAACCTTGGCTGTTTTTCTTTGCCATTTGCTCTACTCCTTGAACTGATTCTTAAAGAGATGTTGATCAGTACTCAAATCACTTTTAATGTAAATGTAGCTTTTCCCTATATTTTTCATTAATTTACATGTCGTCTACCAGATGTAAAAGAAAAGTCACTTCTAACTTGCGGTAAGGGCACGGGCTAACTCAATAAAACTAGACATTAACAGAGGAGCTGACAGTGATCTTAAAACATGGGAATGTGTTGAGATGAGTTTCTATGAAAGAGATATTATTCACTTAAAACTTAACCCAAAAAGCAACTGCTACCTTCTAGCATACAACACTTCACACTTCAAGGTTAAAAGTTCTCAAAAAAATTCTCCGAAACGCTAATTGAAGAATGGACACTGTCTTGAATTCCATAAATAAATCAACAGGGAGCAGCTCTACCAACAATCTTCGTACCCTGGGACCAATGATGTGATGCTAGGTGTCAATAAATCTTAATGAACAAGATGAATGGTCAATCAAGTCACCTAAAGAACAAGCAACATACTACATTACAAACAAACTCTCAGGTACGCTTGTCATTACTTAACATTATTGCATAACATGCGAGGGGGCAGTAACTGTGGGAGTTTCACACTCATGAAAGTAGCACTCTCCCTCCCTAAGGTTACATTTAACATGAAAACTCGCCGACAACAAACATTTGCGATCACATTTAAGAAAACAGCACTCGAGCCAGTTAATGATGTCACAACATCCGCAAATAATAATACAGTAAAACATCACTATTACAAAAATCCCACTGGGTGCCAAAATGAAGTATTTCGATCTATACAATTAGAAAATCCTTCGGGAGTAATTCTAATAAATATCCTACGAATATTACAAGTAAATTACACTTAAAACAACAAACCACCTTTACTATAAGCCCTGTCCATCAAACTGTTCGACATTCGAAAGAAAAGTTATTATTATTTTCTTTTTTTATCACAGTCATCCTATTCGACTGGGTGGTTTTTAGTGTGGGGTTCCGGGTTGCATCGTGCCTCCTTAGGAGTCCATCACTTTTCTCACTGTGCGCGCTGTTTCTAGTAGCACATTTTTCTGCATGAGTCCTGGAGCTACTTCGGCATCTAGTTTTTCCAGATTCCTTTTCTGGGATCTTGGGATCGTGCCTAGTGTTCCTGTGATTATGGGTACAATTTCCACTGGCATATTCCATATCCTTCTTATTTCGATTTTCAGGTCTTGATACTTATCCATTTATTATTATTATTATTATTATTATTATTATTATTATTATTATTATTATTATTATTATTATTATTATTATTATTACTACTGCTGATCGTACAGACTTTAAAGAGCAATTCCGTTACTAATAAGCTGTAGCTGAATGATTTCCAGAACTGATATCTTAAAAGTGAATTCTTCAAAATATATGATCTATTTCTCGGTGGCCCATAGTATCCAACTAGTGCTTTTTAATTCTCGATGGCCCATAATATACAAGTACTTTTTAAATATATATATATATATATATATATATATATATATATATATATATATATATAAATACTCTTATATATGAGTATATGTGTGTGTGTGTGTATGTTTGTGCACTTGTAAGAGCAGCAATGACCTAGTAACATTGTTTTCCTCACTTATTGGACAGAATCATCAATTCGAGCTTTAGAGACAAATGGACAAATAAGGAAGATACCCGACGTCCAAGGTAAGATTCAAAGGTCTAGGCAGGATTAACTTTAACCACTGGGCTACGAAAACACATTTTATTTACGATCATACATAAATACATAAATATATCTTGAATAGACCCATCCTCACCATCGTAGCATGCTGTTTGAGCGTTAGCGTTGTATACTGGAAAAAACATATATTCTTATATATATTTTATAAATATATATATATATATATATATATATATATATATATATATATATATATATATATATATATATATATATATGTGCGTACATATGTATGTGTGCGTGTGTGTTACAGAGAGAGAGAGTATTCCAGAAATACAGAGACTATTATAGAAACTATGATTGAGACTATCATAGAGAGTGAGACACAGGTCTTACGGTTATGAATCGACTCTCGAGAAGAAGTGGGGGAAGTGTCATTCAAGCGCTCAGACAAAACGAAAATGGGTGAAGTGGTGAGACGGAAGGTGACCGACAGGTCTTGTGAACAAGACGTCCCATGAACTGTGACGTATCAAAACGTCACCGCCCAAACACTATAAAGGGAGAAGAAAGGAAAAGAAGGACAGAAGAGAGAGAGAGAACAGAGGGGGACGGAGAGAACAGGATGGTATATAAGGCAGGTGAGCGGTGTAACTCATATCACGGTGTTGATGGGACTTCGAATTTTCCACTGTTCTCTCTCGCACTTCGTTTTTTACCAGTCCAAGTTTGGATTTCACATACCCAGTCACGAATCCAGCCGACTCCCCTAAGAAGCAGCTAAGTGAATATGGTGGAACATAAACCATTCTCGGTCCATGCCGCCTTAGTTCGGCCCATATATATTATATTATATAATATATATATATATATATATATATATATATATATATATATATGTATATATATGTGTGTGTGTGTGTGTATATATATATATATATATATATATATTTATACATATATATACTATACAGTACATATTTATATATATATTATATGTGTATATATAATACACACATATATATACAACATATATATGTATAATATATATATACAGTATATATAATTATATAATATACAGTACATATATATACAATACATATACATATATATAATATACATATATATACTATACATATACATATAATATATATATAATAACACACACATTTATATACATATATATATATATATATATATATATATATATATATATATATATATATATATATATATATATAAAATACACATATAATATATATATATATATATATATATATATATATATATATATATATATATATATATATGAAAATAAGAAGGCCCATAAAACACTATTTAAACGTTGAAACCAGTGCCCGAAATATATGGTTTCAACGTTTAAATAGTGTTTTATGGGCCTTCTTATTTTCATATTACACTGTAGTATTACAGGAAAAGACATTCATATATATATATATATATATATATATATATATATATATATATATATATATATTACACCCTATTATACCAGGTCAGATAGGGTCATAACCTCCTCCTGTATCTGTTTTAAGATCAATGTCATATCAACTTATATCTCAAAAGATACCACGGTAGCAATGGCCAGCCTGCGTAGTGGGTCAGCACATTCTCTCTCTCTCTCTCTCTCTCTCTCTCTCTCTCTCTCTCTCTCTCTCTCTCTCTCTCTCTCTCTCTCTCTCTCTCGTTATCCAAGTCACTAACTGAACTATGGAAGAACAGCAAAAACATGACTGCAAAAATATAATTTATTCAGTTATCTAACATGGCAAGTAGATTGGAATCAAAATAGGAATGAAATGGGAATATCTGCAGCCCAGAATTGTTAACCCAATCAACCAAGTAAGAAATATAACACAGTGCTTTCGACGTCCACCAGCTGAGTCTTTACAACAAAAGAGTCAAAATAAGTCAACACGAAAGTGTGTGGCAGCCCAAGGGGACTGCTTTGAATGAGATTAGTGTAAGATTGTTGTATCTGAATATGGGTATTTTTATGAACAATGGCCAGATACTTTTTAAACACACCTTTTATGGCCATATACTTTTTAAACACACCTTTTATACACACACACATACACAAATATATGTATATATATGTGTGTGTATATATATATATAAATATGTATATATGTGTATATATAAATATATGTATATATATATATATATATGTTTATATATACAGTATGTATAAATATGGATGTATATATGTTTATGTGTATATATATATATATATATATATATATATATATATATATATATATATATATATATATATATATATATATATACTGTATATATATGTTAACTACTGGTCACTTTTTTTACCAGATACGTAGGCATTTGTAACAGTCACAATAACCCGTTCGGGACTTTCTTACACGTTTGATGATACTCTTATCTGGTTATAAAAGTGAGAAGCTGCAATGACAAGGAAGAGATTCGAAATTTGAAAGTTACAGTAAATGGAAGGTTATAAGGGGTGAATGGAAACCAGGATGACGATAGTGAAAACTTTAGTAAAAAAAACTTGAGTGTTTTATGCATAAAACTGGCCATAATGTCGAAGTGATGGATGGGAGGAATTGTATTTGAAAGGTACTCCAGTAAGTTACCTTCCATATATGATAGCCATTTCTCATAAGCTTAAAAAATTGGAATTTGAAAACTAGAACCTATTGTCAACGAACAATGATACTAAGGTATTATAACGGCTCTCCGGACATTAAACCCAGTAGGCTAAACTTATAAATTACCGATACATAATCGAGATATCTTTGGTCCTCTCCCTAAAGGCTGTATTATTCCTGTGTAATTCAAATATATAATAGTTTTTAATATTACTATCCACTAATTTCAAAAATAGAAAATCATCGTGAGAAACTGGCTCCATTATTTCTCAAGATTTTTTCATTCACGTTTTCGGCAATATCCCTTTCAGGTCCAAAAATTGGCCGTTTGGGACTGGAAGGTTATCAGGCACCACTAACCCCTTTATCCTCACCCTTTTCCCCTTCTCCAAACGTGAAGTCATCATCTGTGCCAGTGGTAATGTCACGAGCCAACGATCAATTTCCGAAATCGTCAGTGACCGAATGAGAGGAAAGGAAATACTGGAAAACCTTAGAGGAGGTATCTAAAACTTTGCATGTAGCTCAGTTTTCCACAAAGCGATCTGTCGCCTACGCTCAATAAAACTGAGTGGCAAAGTGTAAGCATCACCAGGTTACTGGGACAGAGGAAGTCGCCAAAATATTACCACCTCTTCTGAGATTATGTTGGGAAGCAAACAAGACACAATACCAAAAGTACTTCCAGCAAACATCAGCCAACCCTTTGGACCTAAGACCTGATCCTTTAGTTAGTTCCCGACTCAAGGCATCCATGAGGAAATAAATTATATATATACTGTATATACATTATATATATATATATATATATATATATATATATATATATATATATATATATATATATATATATATAATATACATGTATATGTATACATATGATTATATTAACAGCCCTCAGCACGAAACTGTATTGGAGGGTCATCACTCGCATCACTGCTCCATATTGTCTTAAAGTTTGAACCTCAATTCAAGCCATCTGCCAATGATGGAAATAGCTACATGTTTTTTGCCAAACATTTCATTGTAATATTGCTGAATAGAAAACCTGAAACAATTTCCAGGTGTTCAGCTTCTCGCCATATACAGGTGGCTCCTGTGCTAAGGGGAGCCTAGCTTTGGGAACATTAGTTACACGGTCACCACCCAGCTTATATGATAGGCCACCAAGCAACATTCAAAAATAGCTGCCCAGTTACTCTCTTCAATAAAGTAAAACAACCGAAAGGGTGGCATCTGAATCGCCACCAACAAATACCTCAAGAAACTGAAAGCAAAACCCGTTAAGATAATTTCTCATAGATTATCTTCAAAACCCGTGCCTGAAACACTCGTTCTTTGGTTGGTAATAATTATTATTATTATTATTATTATCATCATCATCATTATTATTATTATTATTATTATTATTATTATTATTATTATTATTATTATTATTATTATTATTATTAACTTTTGATCAATTCTGATAAGTTTCTTAAGCTCCTGTTCTACTGATTATTTTTCCGTTTATTGTCAATACAATAAACGGACAAAATACCCAAAAGAGCAGGAACTCAAGAAAACTTATGAAAACTTTAATAATAATAATAATAATAATAATAATAATAATAATAATAATAATAATAATAATAATAATGACTACAAAACATTGAAGAATTGCTGAAGCAGCGCAGATAACAGCATACGTATTTTTACAACTTTTATCACGGAAGAATCATCCTTGTGTCGGCACACTGCTTTCCTTTATAATCAAAACTAATAACTCTACCATAGGACAGACAGGAATACCCTTAACCACGTTCATTCCATGGATTTTGCGGGACCATGGTTCAAGATTTTTTTTCTCTTGCGTAGGAAGCGTTGCAGCGAAATTTACCGATCATGGATTCATTGTTTTTAAAAGCTGATGTTTCATCTTCGCAGCTGTCAAACTCCAAAGATGAACAGACTAATATATAACTGCCATTTTCATCTGTCTCCAAAACCATAGGTAAAGACAAGAAAGAAACGCAGCAGTCATCCCATCAGCAATGTTACCGTTTTAAATCATAGGGTCACTCTCACCGAATGCACAGTTGTATACCAAAACCGAATCAACTGCCGCACGAACTCAGTCCCACATATCACACAACAAAAGGTGTCCATTCTATCTATTGCAATGACTCCAGGGCTATGTACTCGAAACAAAGCGCCTTCATCACAGCCTTGTTCCTCGAAATGAAAGCGCTCGCGCTACAGCGGCTAAAGGGGCAATTGCACAGTGCCTGCACTGTGCTTACTAGCTTTCATGATTATTATAGTGCTGCCAAACTAAGTCAATGCTATTGTTCAGTCTACCTCTCGATATTAGGGATGGGGTTTACTCATCGGATTTTTAATCCCATTCTAATCACTGAATATTTGACTTGTTTTCCTCACAGCTGTTTGAATATGACCATTGCATTTCGAGTGATTGTTTCGTACCAAGTGTTTGAAATATTGAACCAAAGATAATTTGTACCATGAACCACCTTGATCTAACCTCTTGATGTTCTCCCTGAAAGGCGTCTCCCTGAAAGGCGGCCTCGTTCCCCATTACCAAGGGATATTTCGGCCACTGCTGCAGAGCTGAAGAGGCGAGTCCCTCATTTTACCAGACCAACTGTGACACAAATTGCGTGTGCCCCGATGATTCAGGTACCTGACATGTTACTCTTCCACAGCTTTTCAATTCCTTCCACTCTTCGATTTTCTCTAAATCCTATCACATTCCCTCTTACGCTCCCTCAAGTTTTTCGTTCCTTGTTTCTGCCTTGGCTAGATCCTGGAAGTACAAAAAGCAGTAGACATGGGAGTGGCAAAATGGCGGGAGGAGGGGCACAGATGGAAACCCGGAAAAAATGGAAATACGGGCGGAACGTGTGTATGACAAAGGAGCTGGAAAGAACTCAGTACGTCTTCAATCACTATGTTAGCTGTTTCAAATGTTTTCACACTGACTAAATTTTAGAAAAAAAGCTTTCTCCTCCCCTCAAATTTCAAGAGAGGCGGTATTGTCTTCAAATTCACGAAGCCACTGGTCTCCAGAAAATACCGATTTACACTGGCAGTCTGCATGACGTTCCAATGAGTGAATATACTTATAGATCATTATGAGATATCACCAGATGTTGATTATTTACTTTTTGTAAATACTTATTTCCAAATCGCTGACTATGTTTTGTCACGGCTCGTTAATCTAAACTAATTAAATATATCGATCAATTAATCCGGCATTACTAAAGTACCCATTCTCATGTTATCTTACCAATATCAACAGCTTTAAGGCAGCGGCTTTGAAAGGTTCCCAATCTATCTGTTCATTTCCTTGAATAATTCTATTCCCTTGCCAGTCGACTCCTTGATACCACCATTTTTATGTGTCAATTATCTTCATCGAGAAAGTTTATGTCCCGCTGACCTCTCTCTTGTTACCCGAAACCTTCAATCTGCTTCTGTGAGAGAGAGCGGTCATTTGGTTATCCGAGTTTATGGAGACTATTTGTACGGTACGTTTTATGCTCTCTTTTTCCGGCACATTCATAAATGTAGCCTACTATACTCCAGCCTTTCTCATTCGTATTTAGGCTACTTCTTTATTCATCGTCCTAATTTTGCCAAGGCATTGCATTTCTCTCTCTCTCTCTCTCTCTCTCTCTCTCTCTCTCTCTCTCTCTCTCTCTCTCTCTCTTTCTTCTCATGGCTCATGAGCGACTCCTTTTCAGTCACATCTACACTTTCAGCTCGGCCTTTCAGACCTAAGCTTTAAAGCTTGTCCTCTCTCGGCACAATAAAACGTTGAGCTGATGGGAGGAAACAGAATGGGATGGACTGAGGTTCGGTAAGATGAAAAGGCAGGGCGCTAGATGACGAAATAATTATCATAATTATTACTCAAAATGAACTAACATTTATGTAGGACAAACCAGTAATTACGTTGGCTTGCAAAGTAAGCTTCCACAGATGAAAAATTCCGTGAGTGACTAGAGAAAGCATAAAAAATAACGAATAAGGACATTTACAAACAAATAAAAACTTGCATCCATAAAACTCAACGAAAGTTTGAAAAGCTAAGGCAAAGATGCATGGCGCTCTCAAGTAGTTCTACAGCTCTTCTTACACTTGAAGAGGCCCAGAATAAAGGCTCTTTCGTCTAGCGGAGAATATCAGACATACGAACTGAGGTCTGGGGTTGATATGAAGAGAGAGAGAGAGAGAGAGAGAGAGAGAGAGAGAGAGAGAGAGAGAGAGAGAGAGAGAGAGAGAGAGAGAGTATATAATTCGTAGATTACTTGAAAAATGAATTTCGGTCAGCACTGCTCTTTTTCGCATCAATTATAAAACCTATTAACACCTGGAAGAATTCATAACTCTTTACCGTCACGGTAATGATGGTGGTGTAACATAATTCAAATCTTTTGTTTGTCGTTATTAGAATATTAATCTCTTGTCTGGAAGTCTGTTTGTCGTTGATAGAATATTATTCTCTTGTCTGGAAGTCTGTTTGTCGTTATTAGAATATTATTCTCTTGTCTGGAAGTCTGTTTGTCGTTAATAGAATATTATTCTCTTGTCTGGAAGTCTGTTTGCCGTTATTAGAATATTATTCTCTTGTCTGGAAGTCTGTTTGTCGTTATTAGAATATTATTCTCTTGTCTGGAAGTCTGTTTGTCGTTAATAGAATATTATTCTCTTGTCTGGAAGTCTGTTTGCCGTTATTAGAATATTATTCTCTTGTCTGGAAGTCTGTTTGTCGTTAATAGAATATTATTCTCTTGTCTGGAAGTCTGTTTGTCGTTACTAGAATATTATTATCTTGTCTGGAAGTCTGTTTGTCGTTATTAGAATATTGTTCTCTTGTCTGGAAGTTCGCAAGTCCAGGGAACTTTACTTTCTAGATAAAAAGCTTATAGTGGTGCTTCATCGTTTTCTAAGCAATGATTTCGACCACTGTCGAAGATATCCTCTTTGGGACATCTTCCAAAGGCTACATTTCAACGAAGGACTCCTCCTACCGCCTCTAATGCCAATGCATCTGGGTTAGTGCGTAACACTCGTTTGATCAAACGTCGGCATCCCCATTCCGTTGAGAATTCTTGATGATACAATGTCCCATACGGGACAGTTTTCGTCCCCTTTACTGCACAACTGCGGAACAACCCTCCTCACGGCGTTACGGATGCTGATGCTCATTTTTGCTTATGATCCCCGTTCTTTCATCAGTATCTTACTTCTTAGGGCACTGGTCTTCCCTAAACGCCATCTTATTCTGTGGACGCTTGCTTTGGAAGTTTATGGTCTTTTCCAACTTGTAAATTTAATAAGAATGTGTTTTTCTGCTGCACAAAAATATCTAGAGTGACAGGTCAATAAAACACTCAATCTTTAACATTCTCCACCATTATGCAACTCGTCTTCATGCAAATCGAATAAAACGGATGGGTCCAGCCACTGAGACTGGCTGGTCACTGGGAAATAAATAAATGACGATTTCTCAAAGGGGTTATTAGAAAAGGCACTGAAAGTACCATTGAAAATTCACTACCGTCCATGTATGAAAAAGCCTCCGTCACAGAGAGAAAAAAGGAAGAAAAATACCATGAGATACCCACAGGGAAGTCTGCATCATAAATACCTCACATTACTTGGGTGTAATGCTGAAACGAGAAACCTTCGAGTGGGGATCGCGCACAGATGCACTATGCTCCGATAAGATCTGATAAGAGATGATAAAATTCCAAAGAAGCCCTTTGTCTGAAAAATGTGTCAGTCTCCTTATCTAAAACTAATAAGCAATATCATTTCAGCCATTTCGGAATCGGAAGCAAAAGAAAAGTTTTGAACCAAGTACACCATGATCACAGCAGATCAAGAAACGAACCGCTTTTCGCTGATGCTTTTTCACAGAATTGCATGCCCTTTTAATAAATTTGGTGAGCCATGCGTCAAGAGCACAGCTTTCTTATGAAGGAGAGAGCACACCGCAAGTTAACTCCAAGACCTTCATGAAAACGGAGACCTTGTCATCAGATAAGTAATGAATATCATACCTGCAATAATAATAATAATAATAATGCATTTCAGAAGTGCTGAGGCAATTCTTATAACTCCACTTTCCCATCAAGATCATCCTTAATCTTCTTACGAAAGCGAGGGAGGGACAGAATGAGGAAAAACTAAGAGGAGGAGGAAAAACTACACAGCAGTCAAACCCAAGGTCTCGCAACATTTTTCATTTTCCCAATAATAAAAAGAAAGGGACTGGAAAGATGAACCTCCTGACCCAGTTATATTCGAACTCAACTCTAGGCATATCAACATAAGATTTGAGCATTCCATTCTTTCTCATTTGGCTAATGGAGGCAGCGCTGCAATGACACAGGTGGTGCTTTGGAACTTCATTCCTCCTTCATGGTCTCATTGTGTTTCAAATTTGTCATCTCTATTTAGACAACGGAACAAAGTCAAAACGGAATCCGCAAAAGAGCCACCGAAATTAATTCAATTCTAAACAGAAAAAGAGCGATGCGATTTACTTGAAATGACAAAATGAAACCCGAACAATTCTTTCCGACATGGCCGAATCAACAAAAGATAAATAATATGAAGGTTATATTTACTGAGCAACTGAACAAACGGATACTCTGAGTGGGACCAGACAGTTGGTCATCTTTTAATGATTACCAACATGGTACTACAAAAAGAAAAAGAAAAATACACACTGCAGGTTGCCTCACTCAGTCAATCAGATAACTAGCTGAAAATCTTTAGATTTACTTTACACATGACCATAAGGAAAGCCCAGCAATTCAAGTCTGTTACCTATAAAACCACGATAAAACATTCGCAAAGTCGTTAAACAGTTATAAACAGAAAAGACGTGCACTGAAGATGGCACGGAGGGTTTGGTTCTCAAGCGGCATCAGAACGAGGAGGCCCATCAAAATTTCAGGAGAGAGAGAGAGAGAGAGAGAGAGAGAGAGAGAGAGAGAGAGAGAGAGAGCCACAGCCGTAATGGAAAGACAACTTTAAGTGTCAGGCTCAATATCTGGCAATGACCCTCGTAGGCAGCAAACAATTCTTTTGGAGGACGTGAGAGCAAAAATGACAACATGTCAATGTACTTCCGACGTGAGCTTCCCTCGAAGAAATGCCGAACCGGTGGGCGTGTAGGAAAAATTCCAATACATTCAAAGGGAAAAACACCTATCTATATAAATGTGTGTGTATGTATGTATGTATGTATATATATATACTGTATATACTATACACACACACACATATATATACATACATATATACATAATATATATACAGTAGATGCTCTATATATATATATATATATATATATATACACATATATATATAATATATATATACAGTAGATACTATATATATATATATATATATATATATATATATATATATATATATATATATATATATATATATATATATAAATAAAATAATATATATGCAGTATATATATATAAAAATAGTATATATATATATATATATATATATATATATATATATATATATATATATAATACAAATAATATATATATATATATATATATATATATATATATATATATATACAAATATATATATAGTATATATATATATATATATATATATATCTATGTATATATATATATATATATATATATATATATATATATATATATATATACATATATATACAAATAATATATATATATATATATAGTATATATATATATATATATATATATATATATATATATATATATATATATATATATATATATATATATATATATATATATATATATCTTCATATTTTGGAGACGCTGGTCACTAAGACTAGTACCAAATTAGGAAAGAAATAAACTCATTCTGATGCCCGGCCGAGACTCGCTCGATCTCGGGTCCGGGGTATTCAAACGACGTAACGATAATTACCTGGTCACGAAGAAAGGTGCAAGTCTAGTCCGGCTCATACGTACTTGTATCTGTCGAATTCAGATACATTTACTACAGCTGGAATAGACTCGCCTCCACCATCAGAGAAGAGTATTTAGTCGTATTCTAGGCTTAGTAGTGACAAGCGTTTCCAAAATGTGAAGAAATCGAGTTAACAGGGCATTGTGGTTAATAAAAATGACATATGTATCTGGTAAAAAGTGACCAGTAGATTCCAAAGGTGTGTGTTCGTATGTATGTATGTATATGTATGTGTGTGTGTGTGTGTTTGTGTTTAGATATAAAAACGCAAAATTACAAAATTAAATAACTGTATCTTCAAAATGTAAAAAGTTTGTCTCAATCCCAACTTCTCTTGACAAGTTTACTATCTTCGCACAGTGGCAGGGAATGCACCAGTTCCTTTTGGTTTCTCTACTGCAAATAAGATACCCATTTTTATTAGGGGTTCGAAGTCATTCCATAAAAAAATTACTTGGCATTATTACGACTTGGCTACACTTGACACCGATTGTAGGATGAATGGCTTTTAAACAGCGACAAATAAAGACAAAAGAAAACTTTTCTTAGGAATAAATGCACAGAAAGCTGTCAACACTCAAAACATGAAACTCAACACAACGACAGCACTTGGAATGAAGTCAAAATTTTCCAAAATGAATTCATATGTCCAATATATTTAAGAGCATGAAATTAACCGAACAATTTTAACTGGCTTTGGAGGTAAATCTAGACAACCACAATCCAAAAACATCACCGACTTGTTTCTTGACTCAAAGTCTTTAACTTTGCAGCAAATTTCAAAGAAATGCAGAGAAGTTTCACAGGTTCTGATTAATACAAAAACAACCCAAATGAAAACCATCCGTTATATGTTCGTAATTTTTGCATTACATGACGTACACATACATCAACATATTTTCATGAAACTTAGGAAAGATTGCACATGGCACAAAGAACAGCCCAAGAGAATTTTGGATGTCTATCTTCAAGTAATCTCATCTACTTTCGTTGAACACGTCTGTTCTGTCTACAGAAAGGTCGCAAGAAGCTGAAGCACGAGCGACGAAGATACACTGGGCAGACTGGGAGAGGGGTAACACGAAAAGTACGAGAAAGTGGACAAGAACATTGGATTTTTAGTTTTCTGTAAAAGAAAACTATTGTGTCGGCTTTGTCTGTCCGTCCGCACTTTATTCTGTCCACACTATTTCTGTCCGCCCTTAGATCTTAAAAACTACTGAGGCTATAGGGCTACAAATTGGTATGTTGATCATGCACCCTCCAATCATCAAACATACCAAATTGTAGCCCTCTAGCCTTATTAGTTTTTATTTTATTTAAGGTTAAAAGTTAGCCATAATCGTGCTTCTGGCTACGATATAGGCTAGGCCACCACCAGCCGGTGATTATTTTCATGGGCCGCGGCTCATATAGCATTATACCGAGACCACCGAAAGATAGATCTATTTTCGGTAGCCTTGATTGCACGCTGTAGCAGCTGTACAGAAAACTCGATTGGGCCGAAGAAATTTCGGAGCATTTTTTACTTTGTTGTAGTAATGACTTCCGAGCTCTACAGTGAAAAGGAAACGGGAAGGAGGGTGTTTGAGAATGCGGGAATGACAAAAATGACCACCTTAGAGTGATAACGATACCCACAAACGTCACAGTCAACGACGCTAGGGTATGTACTGATAACTCAACACCCTCGCGAAACCTCGCAGCAGGCTTCAAACTGGCAAGAATGCCCACGACTTTTCCCTTACCTGAAAAAATAAACTGCCAAAAATAGTACAACCTCAGTTAATTAGGTTCAAAGCAACCATTAACCTAGGTCATGCCAACACACAGAATACAAGAGACTGTACCCAGCAAGCATGGGTCAAATTCAAAGTGCCCTTGAAACAATAAAGTCTTCGGGTAATGCTAGCAGTTTTAATTACAAGAACATCCCAATATAAACCATCTGGTATGGCATCAATACTCTGCAATCAAGTAAGTGCGTAGCATGTCTCCCGTATCTAGACTGCGTCTGATAATACAATACAACGAAAACAGAAATATTAAGATAAAAAATGAGAACCATAAAAGCTGAAAAACTCAGCAATACGAGATTACTTATCGGCCATCCAATAGAAATTCTATTGCCCTCAACATTCTCAGGAGATTCTAACTCGAACAGACAAAGGGCAAAACCACTATGTTGGTAATCCACGGAAAATTGCAAAAGGGTTCCCCGTCCTGCCATAAAAGCTTCATTGGGGAGAGAGAGAGAGAGAGAGAGAGAGAGAGAGAGAGAGAGAGAGAGAGAGAGAGAGAGAGAAAAGCGGTGGGAAAAGACAAGGACGTTGGTGGTAGGAAGAGACAAACGAGTTAAATGGAAACGGAGAGGACAGATGAGGCGGATGGAGGTCTATGTCAACAAAGACAAAAGCAGCAGAGGTCACAAGACTAAGGAGAGAAAACTTCCTGTGAAAGAAAGAAGTCAACACAACAATGGCTTTCATGCTTCTCATACAGCAGATAAATTATTTGCTCTGAGGAAACTGCACATGACTCGGTCTCAGAAGTGTTTTCAGTTCCGACGACAAAATGTTGATTAACCAAGAGTAGCTTTTCAATATATGAACTGCACAGATTTCTTACAAAAAAAAGTCAAGCATAAAATTAAAAGGGTAATGATACAGCAAAGTCAAGACGTGTCTGTGGCGTGCAACAGGTACTGGCTACGTAATACGATATCACAAGAAATTTTGACACTAAAAGTAACAACCGTAAGCTAAATCATTTTTTAGCGGTCTACAACCACTCGTGTCCTCACAGCAGTTTACCATAAAACTAATAAATCAAGTCAATTTACTTTTACAACACAAGGTCTAGAAGTATATTTATTACAAGCAACGCCGGTATCTCAGTTAATGTGTAAAGGTATTTTTTTAAGGATTACCAGCCACACTTCCATAATATTTGTTGTTTAATACACTAGTACAAAAGGAACATCAACAACAAAATTCGCCTCAATCTTGGAGGCACTGCTGCGCTTCCTGCATATTATGACTTTTCACAGACCTAATCCGCGATATCTACCGAACACAAATTGTAAACTCAATTTACATCAATCTACTGTACTTCATTTTCTCCTTAAGATCAAACCACCTCATTACCTTCTGATTTATCCTTTCCGCTATGCGTATCTTTTTATTATTATATCCTTTCAATTTTTACACTACATATAATATTCAAACAATCTATCTCTTCGCTTTCAACCATTTTTCTGTCAACCATATTCCACACTTCACTTTCCTAAAGGAGCACTGTTTTGGGAATCACTTCAGCATTCCTATCTTGGCTTCCATACACAGTCAAAGTCTCTTACCAATCTTTTGCGTACACATTCTCTGCTCCATCTTCCTTGTGGTTTCCTTTTACCCTCGACTCCTCTTGCAAACACTTTCACTGCTTTCTGTAATTTCTTTTCACTATCTACAATCAGTTTGGTATTGTCTGATCTGCAAACATCAGCCAACAAACACTCACCATGAGTCTTACTTTCTTATTCTAAAACTTTAGCAACTACAGTACATCAATCTTAATTCTGAATGCTCATATCACTCCATCCATATACATATTAAACAGCCACAGGGACAAGACACAGCATATATTAACCTCCTTTTACACCACACTAATCATTCTCCTATCACATATTCTAATATACACATCATTCCATCATAATTTGGACTGCTCCTTGCAATTTACCCTCTATATTATCTACAGTATCCCCAATACCCCACAGTGCCACTATTGATTTTATTGTAGGATGTTCAATGGTTCAAATATGCCATGCAGAGCTTTTCCCTCAACTTTAAAATTTTTATCTTAACTTTCATAAGACAAACTATCTACCCACACTCTTCCCTGCTTCAACCCTCACCGTTCTTTCCCCTGTTAAAATTTTCTGTCATCTGTCTCACTTTTTCAACAAAAACCCCACTGTACACCTTCTGTGGGATGCAGAGTCAAGTTATGTCAACAATCTTTTACACAAGGAGCAATCATTTGTGTTCACCTATGACTCTGGAACTTTGTTTTCTCACCTGTCACTTCAAAAGGAATTTACAAACTCACCAAACCCCACCAATCGTGGTATTTAGCTTTACCTCTCTTCTATATTTCAAGTTCAACACACCTTAAAAGTACTCGCCCCATCAACCCAGGATTGCGTTTATTTCAGAGTGTATCTCAACAGTAACATGTTTTATTCTGAGATTTATTTAGTAATTAATCTTACTCTTTGACTTTGCTTCACTGTAGAACAACCAATCCCTAAAGTTCTTGCTCTATGGAGGTAAAAAGGACATTGGTCATGGCTATACTATCTTTTTACCTGCTGCATAATAAAGCCCACACGCTCTCTCTTCCTGGATATCAAAACTCTTCAGTAACGATGTATTTCTACTCTATCCAACACTTTCTAGGTCTTCCTCTCCTCTCTTCCTTTAATTATTCTGAATTATACATTCTTTTCACCATGATGTATGCCCCCATTCTTTTCAAGTTACGGAACTTGAAGGGTTCTGATCCGAGTCATCAAATACACTAATCTTTTCTATCACTTCTATACAATCTGCACATTTTTCACTCTTTCACTGTTGCATACACCTCATATACATTGAAAATATTTCACCTTTTAACAAGTTTAACATTTTCTCTGTCACTCAGTTTAATCTCCGCACATCACTTCCTTAGAGAAGAAATTTAACAGCTGCATACATAAAAGTTAACAGTATTCATATATATTTATATTATATTATATATATATATATATTATATATATATATTATATATATATATATTATATATATATATTATATATATATATACATATATATATATATATATATATATATATATATATATATATATATATATATATATATATATATATATATATATATATATACTGTGTGTATATATATATATATATATATATATATATATATATATATATATATATATATATATATATGACAAAGTTAGCTAGGCTCTTGTGGGCACCAGAAGAGCTGGAAGACCCAACCTACTTGGACGAAAAATATGAAAAGGGAGGCTGGAGATGAGTGCAGATTTGTGGAAGACAAAGCAAAAGAAATATATTAATGGCAGAACTTCACAGAGGCCATTAGCATCATGTGGCACTGGAGGTGATTATATATTATATATATAATATATATTTATGTGTGTGTGTGTGTCTGTGTCATGTGGTGGTGCAGAGTCACATGGGAAGATTTTTATTTTTACTGGAATGTTGTCTGGTTCGCTACTAGAGTGGGTGGAGAGTGTCTAGAGCAAGAATTTAACTGTTTTCCACATCTCCGTTCTTGTAAAGATAAAATTAATCCAATGCTCAATTTAATATGGCTGATATGGGCTCCACAATATTTAACAGGGCACAACAAAACCCATGAACAGCTATTCTCTCTCTCTCTCTCTCTCTCTCTCTCTCTCTCTCTCTCTCTCTCTCTCTCTCTCTCTCTCTCTCTCGGACGTCCATTAAGATGGAGTTTCTAATCCCTTCAGGCTCCAGGTCATGCTCTATTCCACATGGAGATCATGAATATCACAACTACAATATTTTTGTAGCACTATTTTTTTTAATGAGCTTGGTATCTGTAGGGCTACTTAAAAATCATGGAAAATTGAAGCAAGAAATAAAAATAAATAAAAGATAAGCAATGATAAAAAAAATACTCATTCTCGGTGAAAATGGTACATACAAAGACTTAGCAAATAAGCACAAAAACAAAAATCAATTGACTTCCCGAGTTAACATCAGTACACCCACGTGCGGGCAAAGATTGGAATTTAATTCAGTTCCCCATAGGAAGACTGGAACTCGAACAGTGATAAAATCAGTGCAACCTGTTTTAGTTCATTTGCCTTTCCTTTACTAGAATGCTGTTCTCCGGTGTGAATGTCTGCTTCTGCCAGAGTTTCATCTCTTTTAGACAGGATGGTTCGTGGTAGCAGGTTATCGCTTGGACACAGATCTTCACATTCACAACTAGTCCCTGATCCTCTTTCCTACCAAGAGCGACCAGACTTGCTGTACAGGAGCACCAACATGCAGTAAATGAGCCTCGCTATCGAACTTCTCCGTTCCAGAGAATGTTACCCTACAACAAGACTTAGATTTTGCTTGCATTTTTATCTATTTATTTGTAAAATTATTCTTCTTTCTTTCTGCTCTATTACCTTCTGTTACTTCTTTCAAATGAACACCATATTGAATTTCAAGTCAATGATCCCTGTGGGCTTGTTCCAATAATAATAATAATAATAATAATAATAATAATAATAATAACAATTAGACTGGGATAGTGTTGTGACTCACTAAACTATTTACTTCCACAAGCAGAGTGCACTTACCCAACTACATCATCACTCAAGCAAAGCGTTCATGCACAGCAATTGTGATTTTACACTAAAATGCAAAATAAATATCTAATATAAAAGAATTTCACAGCATCAAAAACCAATTATATTGCAGAACAACCTCGCATTAATTTTTTTTGAGAAGGGAATTTTAAATGATGACTTTACTGTGTTACTTTAACTCTAAACTTTTCATAAGTTAACTTTCAAGCAACCATGAACTACGACTCTGGTTCAACAAAGCAATTTATTTCTTAACTAGCACTTTTAACTCCCATTCATATTCATGATGAGTTTCCAGAATTATAAAAGTTAGTTCAAGTATTCAATCATTCACCTCAAGCAAGTGTAAAATATATCACACACATGTATGTCTGTTATGACACAGGACAAATTTTAATGGTTTTAAGAAGACATATTCTGCAACGTTAAAAGGTAAAGTTCTTTCTACACACAAATCCTTCTTTCGTAAGCGCTTTCCAAGAATCTAATCAATCTCTAATGCAAAAAGCTGAGCAGACACAAGCATTATTATTCTCTTATGAGCCAAATTATCGTTTAACGAAAACCCTTCTACAGTAACTTAACAACTGTGGACTACTTCAATACTGATAAGGATTCCAATAATGTTTCCTGAGAACAGAATATATTTTATTATACTTTACTACTTTACATTATTTGCTAAGAACAATGGCACAAGGACGAGTCCGGTCCGGTGGAAAGAGCATGACCAGAGGGTCTCGTAATGTCTTCGAAGGTATGAGAGATCGATGGCATTCCGAGTAGCGTCAGAGTGGGTCACCCTTTGGGTGTCTCAGTCTATCACACTCGAATCACTGTCATTTGCCTTTCACTTGTGATTTCAACCAGGTCGCCTTGTGACTTCTTGTTCTTTTCGCCCAACTAACTTCTACACAAGTTTCCACTGTTTAGGTCTATACCAGGTTACTCGTAGGCCGTGAAAAGAACAGGACTTCCATGAGCTGAATTTCAAAATCAGGCAGGTAGGACCCTAGCAGATTCAGGTGCTTCCCTGGTCAGACTGCCACATACAACCCTACTTCTCTTCATCGTGTTCTTATGACCACGATTCAGCAGGGGTAATGGAGGCATCAAGAACGATCGCTGAAGATTCACAAGTGACAGCTATTCTAAATCCACCGACACCCACATTTTCTGTCTCCTCGATATCACGGTGGAAGGCAAACTTCATTTGCCCAACTAACCTCTAACACAGATGGAGACATGCTGTCTTAGGGCTTGGTGGATAAATGTATCCTTACTTGATTCTCAAGAGCCGAAATCCTGAAAGGTGACAGCTTCAGATATACAGACACTTAATATATATATATATATTATATAAAATCAGGCAGGTATATATATATATATATATATATGCTTCCCTGGTCAGACTGCAGCAGCAGCTTCGACTTCGTAGAGGTCTGTGGCTTCAAACCCTCAGCCGGCTGATCAGAGAGGCCACGATTCAGACATCCCGGGATTATATATGTAATCAACGGATAGGTTTCAAGAAGCAAATGGATGAAGACTAAATACACACACAAAACAAAGCCACTACAACACCTTCTAAAACATAACAAACATCTCACACGATATCGAACTCGGTGGCCATACCCGGCAAAACTTCTTTGCCCCTGCTGGGAAGAAAGGGCGTTGGGTCGGGTAACACAGATGGAACACATGCTCGTCTTGTCTAAGCGGTGGATAAATCAGGCAGGGATTCTCAAGATCGAGACCAAATCAGGTCTACCCCAAAGCCAAATCAAAATCCGTCAATATATAGGCATATATATACCCCATACAAAAATGGGAATAAATATACGTTAAAAGAAGAAGAAGAAGATATACATACATACATATACATATGTGTGTGTATGTGTTAAAAAATAAAGAGGACGTCTGGAAAGTACGTTAATCAGGCTGTATGTATAGATGTATTACGCATGTGTATAACTGAATCACGAAAATATGGAACGTGATGAATATAGAATAGAAGATATACAACGATTCTGACAACTGTAGCAAGATTTTAACCCCCATCCGGAGTATCAAAAGAAGGTAATCTTACCAAACTAACATGCCCGTGTATATATATATATATATATATATATATATATATATATATATATATATATATATATATATATATATATATATATATATATATATATCTATACATACATATAGATATATGTAGATATATATAGATAGACATATATATATAGATATAGATATATATATTATGAATATGTGCGCGTGTGAAAAAATAGGAGACGAGGTGCAGGTCCTGGTCGGTTTCGACTTTATTTCCAGGTCCCATCAGCTTGTAACTAAAGCTGAAACTGGTGAAGACCTACACCCCGTCTCGAAATATTTTTTCACCAGTGGTAATACAGTATGTGATAAAGGAATCACGTGTTAAAAGTTATTATAATTATAACTGTAATTACTGTATATATATATATATATATATATATATATATATATATATATATATATATATATATATATATATATATATATATATATATATATATATATATATATAAATATATATACACATATATATATAAAAAATAAACAAGGTCATGACGCCAAATTCATACTTTAAACTCTGAGTCATGGAAGAATCCCTTTACAGCAGTAACACTTCGACAACATTAGCAATTCTATACACCGAAGCAGAAAGCTCGCCACCTTCAATATATTTGATGTTAAGTCCTTCTTTTCCAATACTTATTGCACCTAGTCCATCCATTCACTTGGGTCTTCTTCCTCGTTCTTAAAACATATGGGAACTACACAATCTTCGCCAACTTCTCTCTGCCATTTCTACCCATAAGAACAAACCGTCTAAAAATGCCATGATGCAATCTTTCAACCTACACTAAGCCTATTACCACATATGTTTATCCATGCATATCCTTCTTAGACTGCACATAATAGAAACCATTCGTCACAAGACGTTCAACATTTTTTTTTTTCATTCAACGTCCGCACCTGAGTAATGACGACGAGAATTGTCTTAGAATTCCGTTCATGCATTCCAACTTATATAGCTTCCATAGACACTGTCAATCTTTTAGGTACCTCTTGCCAGCTTTCTTGCTCTACGTATTCTGTAGCTCACCTCTTCTCTCAACCTACCTTCATCCGTTACTCATAAATACTTATAACAATCAACAGCTTCCATTCTTCCATCATCCATATTAACATTCACTGCTCAGTCTTCAGTTTCTATTCAGGTTCCTAATCTTATTCTCACTATAAACTGATTTTCAACTCTCTTCCCTTGCGAATACTGTCAAATCCTTTTATTAATCTCTGCAGTTTATTGTCAATGTTCCCCATCGGCTCTGCGTCATCTGCAAACAGAAACCATTTCACACTCCATTCACGACTCGCCTTCTTATCCAACCATTACTATCCTCTGTGGCTGGCTTCTCACAACACTCCATCCATAAAGACACTTTACACGCCCTTCTCTGGAACCCAAGTTTACACTAAACCACTCGCCCTCTCGTCAAATAATCTAATAAATGCCTGTGCCACTGAAAAAACTTCTAAATGCTCTCAGTTGCATATCTTGTACACCATTCATTCTCAACACCAACTACGTTGCCTATATACACAAACATATATACACTCATACATATACATATGTATATACGGCATACAGATATAGATATAGATATATATACATATATACAGAAATATACAGATATAGATAAATATACATATAGATACAGTATGTGTATCTATATATATGTATATATATCTATACATATATGTGTATATACTGTATCTATAGAAATATATAGATATAAATATATATATATATATATATATATATATATATATATATATATATATATATATATATATATATATAGCACAGGTAGGTAAAAATGTTCCAAAAACAAAGAAATTTATAAAAATTTGCATATTCACAACAAACTTCATAGTTTTAAAAAATGAATTAACAAATCTCTCAGGCCAGTGCCTCTCCATGAATACCCAAGCTGAACTCTACTTTTATATCAGAATTTACCTCCATTGTGAATCTAAATTGGGCCAGAAGCTGACTATGGATGGTCTAAATCTAAACAGTTGTCGGCTTATGAATGAATAATTTATAACTCCTGACGACTGAAAAAACACGGGAGTTCTCTGAAGTTCTGCCAGTGAATTGTGGAAGCCACTGCGCATTGGCATTTGAAGAAAATGAAGAAAAGACTAAGCCATAAAAATTTCACCAAAATGTGGAAAGGCAATGAAAGATCGGATGAATGTGGAAAAGCAATTTGACAAGTAGAATGAAAGAGAACATGGCTCTGAGCTGCTCAAACCGACATCCACCCTTCTGTTGGCAATTATCGTTCCCAGGGAGATCCAAGGAAGTTGGGACTAGCTTTAGTTTGACTTCGGAGGAAGATGGAAAGCCTCCCAATATGAACTACACTGGGCACTAATGGCAACCCTTGGGATGGGGAGCATTGTTTCACTTGGGATCCAATCTGGGACCAACTTACTTCACAAATTTAATTTTAGAAGAGGCATGTAAGCCTCTGAGTGAGCTGGACATAGGATGGTTGGAAACTTCTGGAGTTCTCCTTGGAGCCGGGGTATTCATGAAGAGGCACTGGTTTGAGGTCATTTTTCAAAACTATCAGTTTTGTACTAAAATTTGTAAATTTTCGATTCTTGTTTTGGAATATTTTTTTTATACTCTGCTATGTATTAGAACGTTATTCCTCTATGACATCAGATTAGCCCTGAAGAGGACCATGGATGGTCAAAACAGTTGTTAGCTTGGGAATAAATAAATATAGCAGTGTCATTGTTGCATATCCCTGCTTAAGACTAAAAAGCACTAGAGATATTTGATGTCTTGCCAGTGGATTGTGGAAACCCCCGATGCACTGACACTTGAATACACACACACACACACACATATACACACATATACATATACACACACATATGAATACACACACACACACACACACACACACACATATATATACATATATACATATATACATATATATATATATATATATATATATATATACATATATATATATATATATATATATACATATATACATATATATATATATACATATATATATATACATATATATATATACATATATATGTATATATATATAACATATATATATATGTATATATATATATATATGCATATATATGCATGCATATATATATATATATATATGACCCCCATGAAGGAAAAACTAAACAAATTAAAGAGTATACTGTGATTTCTATCACTGTCCCTAATGAATTTTGAAGCCACTCCTCCTCTGACACCTGTCAATGTTGGATCTGTAGTCTCAAACGGTTGCGCATGTTCGTCAGTAGTGTCTCTGTAGTATATATATATTTTGTGATTTCTAACACAATGTATCAGTCCTTGGTCAGTGGCTTGGAAATAAAGTCGAAACACCCCATCTCTTATTGAGCGAGCGAATCACGTGTTACAGTGATTATAATCATATTCAATATAACGCACACCTGAAAGTAGCCGCGGGCAGAGAGAGGGCGGGGCTACACAAGCGAAGGATTAACTAGAGGATTTAAGAAAGCCAGCACACGAAATTGGAACAAGAGCTTTAATTCCCTCCCCCATACGCATATAAATACAGCTGGACCACGAGTTCAGACATTCTACGGATACCTGACGATGAGGACTGATAGTCCTAAAAAGAAAAAAGCTTGCAACTTTTCCTTAATAAAATATCTCTGCTAGATACCATCCAGTGTAAGTGAGGTCCTGTTATTATTAATTATATATATATATATATATATATATATATATATATATATATATATATATATATATATATATATATATATATATATATATATATATATATATATATATATATATATATATATATTATATATACATATATATGTATATGTGTGTGTTTTGTGTGTGTGTGTATGAAGACATAACAGTGAAATCATTCTTGGAACACATTAATCATCGGTGAGATAATAACTCTATATCCTAGAAGCAAAGGCAGTTCCAAAGGCATCAGAAAGGGAGGCCCCTGAGAGCAACGAAATCAGTTTAAGGGACCTTAAAAATGTTCAAAAGAAGTTAGAGGGGAATGGAGAACACGAGGATTCAAAATTAATATATGCATAATCAAGATTATGATGACAAATAATGAAGCAAAGGAGGTGCAGTCTGGAACGTGGCTGAGACTCTGATTCCCCAGATGATCAGGGGTACAATGCTGTAATGGAGAAATGGAATTTTGGTTCCCAGTGTAAGGGTCCTCTACCAAACTAGACAGTCCTTCAAATTTGCAGCTTTATTCGTACACTGATCAATTAGCATGACAGATCTTCGAGCTAACATTAATAAGATAAGCCACAGACGGCATGATGCGTGTTACAAAATAAATAAAAAACCTCCCGCCTTGGAGTTTAAAAAACAATAATTCATTCTCAGATAGGGCATTAGATATTTGATACGGGATCAACTCATAAATAATATTCTATACTGTTGCACCCAGCATATACAAAATGGCGGATAGTGAAGAAATTATCAAGGTATTGTTCTGGTAGAGGGAAAGAGTTAAACGGAAAACATATTACCTAAGTGACATACTGGAGGGTGTGGCTAACATCCAGAGCATAGTAAGAAAAACGGCAGAGATTGCTGAACTACCGGTAACTAATTGTGCCCACTTTGAAAACAAGGAAAAATTAAGACGCATAGTTGAAATATGTTCTAAAGGCTGTAGAGGAATTGATACTTACGACAGAAATTGATATTCTGAAAACGTGTGACTACAAAATGCAGAGATTCATGGCTGAAGAGCCAGGGGAAGATGGTCAAAAGTCAGGAACCAGCAGCAATTTGTATTAAAATTACGGTCTTAAAAACCGAGTTGATTTGAGTAAGCAATGAGAAAGGGTTGGTGACGTGGTAGATACTGAAGTGGCAGATGCCCGCCTATGATGAGTCCCAGAACAGACTTTGAACTCAAGCAGATGGGAATTCAGACAAATGCACAACAGAAGAAAATAAAGAAACCTCATCACACGGTGGTGGCTAAACTGGCATGAAAACATGATGACTGATGACGATGATGAAGATGACTCAATTATTCCATTAACTATCGTCTCATTTCAAGTCAATCTTTCGAGTGGACAGTTGAACACTGCATTGCGGTGTTTTCCATTTATTGTAGACTACAATCTTATTTATCACAAACCTTTCAATTTTTAAAAGCATCCATAGGTTTACCGTTCTAGCTCTAATAGCTGGGTGGAAACAAGGTCCTTTAAACAGAATGTGAGTATATTAAAAGGACCTTGGGTGGAAACAAGGTCCTTTAAATATAGTGTGAGTATATTAAAAGGACCTTGGGTGGAAACAAGGTCCTTTAAATATAGTGTGAGTATATTAAAAGGACCTTGGGTGGAAACAAGGTCCTTTAAATATAGTGTGAGTATATTAAAAGGACCTTGGGTGGAAACAAGGTCCTTTAAATATAGTGAGAGTATATTAAAAGGACCTTGGGTGGAAACAAGGTTCTTTAAATAGAATGTGAGTATATTAACAGGACCTTGGGTGGCAACAAGGTCCTTTAAATAGAATGTGAGTATATTAAAAGGACCTTGGGTGGAAACAAGGTCCTTTAAATATAGTGTGAGAGTATATTTAAGGGAGCTTGGGTGGAAAGGTATAATCTAGGACACATATCCCGTATATTTTGGGCATGAAGTCAACTTCTGGGACCTTTCCTTTTTACAACTATAGTTGTAGTTTCTTGAGAGTGATTGTGGCATAAAATGATAACAGAGATTTGATTCACTTAAAAATCACGAATGCTTATCAACGTTTTGTGACTCCTGCGATATTTGCTGGTGTCTATCATGGGGCAAAGTTTAGTCAGATATGCTAGAAGGGCTTCCAAACCATATTTACTGTGCTATCCTCCAAAACAGAATAATGTCTGAAAATTGGTCACTGGGTTTTACGACACAAAAGAGAATGTCGAAATAGTTCTTTGCGAGTGAAATTCAATTCCCTCTCGATTAGATACATTCTGGACGCTGTTGTTTTATAATGTAAGATGCCAGGTTCCGCTTTCAAAAAAAAAAAAAAAAATCCCATCGCAAAGGCGTCTGCTGAACTACATCCTCTCCCCATCAGGTTTTTGAGAGCCTTGTCTTCTTAGCTATGAAAAATGCCCTGGTCGCTTACATACAAATTTCTCTACGTCACAGTCCTTTATCCCTTACCTACCACTGATACACTATAAGCAATGACTTGCTTCAACTCAGTTACGAAGACCCAGAAGTTATATTTTCCATTTTGAATCGTAATCTTGTAAGTATTTTCAGTGTAAGCAAATTTTGTGTTACGGTTCACATTATTTCAATTCATCCACAGCGACGAGAAAGAGAGGGAGATTCACTTTAAACTAAAGTATGACGTCATTCCTCGAGCTGAAGGCTATAATTAAATCCTTGAGACTTGGAACGAGTTCCCAAGAGCCTCTCATGACCATACAGACGTCCCATTATTATCTAGGGCACCCTCCCCTCCATCCCCATCCCCAATCCCAAGAGTCCTCCATTCTTCGAAGGGGTTACCAGGTCGTTTTCATCCGAGATAATTCCTTGGTAAAACTCAGCATGAGCCACAACTTCAGATGACATATCCATAAAAAGGCGTGAAAGCACACATAGGATGCCATCACTTCATTCACAAAAGAAATATTCAAACCCGATTTGGCAACCTCCTTTAGCCATTATCAGTTGACGATTTTGACAAACAACCCTCAACTATTTCCACAGGATTAAGAAATACCTTCGACCAAGCTAAAACGAGAATGTAAACAATATTCAATAAAAAAAATCCGTTATCTTTTGGCTCTTTCAATGTGCCGACGCCCTGGGACATAATTTGAACAGTATCGTTACTAAACGTCTAGCTGATAAAATAAAGCGAGAAAGTAGACAAAGTACACGTGCCGCCTCGGTATATAAGGTGTATAAGGAAAACAAACGGTCTAAGTAAAACAAAACAGTCATCAAAACATATGAAAGTGCGACTTGCTGAAGAAAAGGAAGGCTAGGAAATATAATGAATACTGGGAATATGACAAACAAAAGATAAGGAAGAAGAAATATAAGGGCTACAAGAGGATCTTTTCTAGATAGTGACCCCAGCAAAGTTCGGGGTCGTTATCTAGGACTAATATTACTTAAGGGTTATATCTTTATGATATTTACAGTCTTTTATGTTATTAGGGTAATCCCCAACGGGCTTGTACTAAACACGCCGCAAAGGTGTATACATACCGAGTTAAAACCCGTGGAGGTCACTATCTAGGAAAGATCCCTACAAGAAATATTGGCCAAGCAAAAATGAAATTCAAGGAATACCAGGGAAATCGATTACACAGTATATATAAAAGAGAAAGGTGAGAGCAGTAAGGAAAATGAGGCGGCAATATGATCAACGGGGAATATATGTCATAAAGGAGAAAATGGGGTGAAGAAATAAAAATAGAATAGGAATATATAAAGTAAAACGATAATACAGGTAGGGGAATAAAAGGTAAAAGAAAATGGACAGTGAAAGAACATGTGAAGAAATAATAGGAAAAAGTAAAAGGACAGGTGAGCGACCAAAAGGAAAAAAGTAAAAGGACTATAAGGAAAATTAAAATACAAAGGTGAAGGACTAAAAGGAAAAAATAACATGTGAAGAAATAATGGGAAAAAGTAAAAGGACAGGTGAGGGACTAAAAGGAAAAAATTAAAGGACTATAAGGAAAATTAAAATAAAAAGGTGATGGACTAAAAGGAAAAATAAAAGAACATGTGAAGAAATAGGAAAAAGTAAAAGGACAGGTGAGGGACTAAAAGAAAAAAGTAAAAGGACTATAAGGAAAATGAAAACATAAAGGTGAAGGACTAAAAGGAAAAATAAAAGAACATGAAGAAACAATAGGAAAAGTAAAAGGACAGGTGAGGGACTAAAAGAAAAAAAAAAAAAGGACTATAAGGAAAATGAAAATAGAAAGGTGAAGGACTAAAAGGAAAAAGTAAAAGGACAGGTGAAGGACTACAAGGAAAAAGAATATAGAAAGGTGAAGGACTACAAGGAAAAGCAAAAGGGCAAGTGAAGGTTTAAAAAGAAAAAGTTAAAAGGACGAGCGAAGGACTAAAAGGAAAAAGACATGTGACGGACTAAAACAGAAAAGTAAAAAGACAGCTGAAGGAATAAAACGAAAAGTGACAGGACAGGCAAAGGACTAAAAAGATAGTACAAAGACAGGTGAAGGACTAAAGAGAAAAAGGACAGGAGAAGGACTAAAAAGAGAAAAGAAAAAGGACAGGCAAAGGACTAAAAAGAAAAAGGACAGACGAAGAACTAAAAAGAAAACAGAAAAAGGACAGGCGAAGGATTCAAATAAAAAGGACAACGAAGGACTAAAAAGAAAAAAAGCACAGGACGAAAGACAAAAAAGAAAAAAATAAAAAGGACAGGAGAATTACTACAAAGAAATAGAAAAAGGACAGGTGAAGGACTAAAAAGAAAAAAGAAAAAGGACTGACGAAGGACTAAAAAAAAAAAATGACAGATGAAGGACTAAAAAGAAAAGACAAAAGACAGACGAAGGACTAAAAAGAAAAAAGAAAAAGGAGAGGACTAAAAAGAAAAAAAAAGGACAGACGAAGAACTAAAAAGAAAAAAGACAGACGGAGGACTAAAAAGAAAAAAGAAAAAGGACACTGAAGGACTAAAAAGAAAAAAAAAGGACAGATGTAGGACTAAAAAGAAAAAATAAGAAAAAGGACAGGCGAAGGACTCAAAAGAAAAAAGAAAAAGGACAGACGAAGGACTAAAAAGAAAAAAGAAAAAGGACAGAAGAAGGACTAAAAAGAAAAAATAAAAAGGACAGACGAAGGACTAAAAAGAAAATGAAAAAGGACAATGCAGGACTAAAAAGAAAAAGGACAGATGAACGATTGAAAAGAAAACAAGGACAGACGAAGACCTAAAAAGAAAAAAAAGGATGGGGAAGGACTAAAAAGAAAAAAGAAAAAGGACGGACGAATGACTAAAAGAAAAAAGGAAAAGGACAACGAAGGTCTAAAAAGGAAAAAAAAAAAAAGGACACCGAAGGACTAAAAATAAAAAAGGACAGACGAAGGACTAAAAAGAAAACAGAAAAAGGACAGACGAAGGACTAAAAAGAAAAAGAAAAAGGACAGACGAAGGACTAAAAAGAAAAAAATGGTCAGGCGAAGGACTAAAAGAAAAAAGAAAAAGGACAGACGAAGAACTAAAAAGAAAAAAGAAAAAGGACAGACAAAGGACTAAAAAGAAAACAGAAAAAGGACAGACAAATGACTAAAAAGAAAACAGAAAAAGGACAGACAAATGACTAAAAAGAAAACAGACAAGGGACAGACGAAGGACTGAAAAGAAAAAAGAAAAAGGACAGACAAAGGACTAAAAAGAAAACAGAAAAAGGACAGATGAAGGACTAAAAACAAAACAGAAAAAGGACAGACAAAGGACTAAAAAGAAAACAGAAAAAGGACAGACGAAGGACTAAAAAGAAAAAGAGAAAAAAGGACAGACAAAGGACTAAAAAGAAAAAGAAAAGGGACAGACGAAGGACTGAAAAGAAAAAGAAAAATGACAGGACAGACGAAGGACTAAAAGAAAAACAAAAAGGACAGACGAAGGACTAAAAAGAAAACAGAAAAAGGACAGACGAAGGACTAAAAAGAAAAAGAAAAAGGACAGACGAAGGACTAAAAAGAAAACAGAAAAAGGACAGACGAAGGACTAAAAAGAAAACAGAAAAAGGACAGACGAAGGACTAAAAAGAAAACAGAAAAAGGACAGACAAAGGACTAAAAAGAAAACAGAAAAGGGACAGACGAAGGACTGAAAAGAAAAAAGAAAAAGGGCAGTCGAAGACTAAAAAGAAAAAAGAAAAAGGACAGACAAAGGACTAAAAAGAAAACAGAAAAAGGACAGATGAAGGACTAAAAACAAAACAGAAAAAGGACAGACAAAGGACTAAAAAGAAAAAAGAAAAAGGACAGACGAAGGACTAAAAAGAAAAAAGAAAAAGGACAGACGAAGGACTAAAAAGAAAACAGAAAAAGGACAGACGAAGGACTAAAAAGAAAAAGAAAAAGGACAGACGAAGGACTAAAAAGAAAAAAGAAAAAGGACAGACGAAGGACTAAAAGAAAAAGAAAAAGGACAGACGAAGGACTAAAAGAAAAACAGAAAAGGACAGACGAAGGACTAAAAGAAAACAGAAAAAGGACAGACGAAGGACTAAAAGAAAAAAAAAAAAGGACAGACGAAGGACTAAAAAGAAAACAGAAAAAGGACAGACGAAGGACTAAAAAGAAAACAGAAAAAGGACAGACGAAGGACTAAAAAGAAAAAGAAAAAGGACAGACGAAGGACTAAAAAGAAAAAGAAAAAGGACAGACGAAGGACTAAAAAGAAAACAGAAAAAGGACAGACGAAGGACTAAAAAGAAAAAGAAAAGGACAGACGAAGGACTAAAAGAAAAAATGGTCAGAAAACTAAAAAGAAAAAAAAAAAAGGACAGACGAAGGACTAAAAGAAAACAGAAAAAGGACAGACGAAGGACTAAAAAGAAAACAGAAAAAGGACAGACGAAGGACTAAAAGAAAAAAAAAGGACAACGAAGGACTAAAAGAAAAAAAAATGGAAGGACTAAAAACTAAAAAAAAAAAGAAAACTAACAGAAAAAGAAGAGCTAAAAAGAAAAAAAGAAAGACGGGGACTAAAAGAAAAAGGACAACGAAGGACTAAAAAGAAAAAAAAAAAGGACAACGAAGGACTAAAAAGAAAAAGGACAACGAAGGACTAAAAATTAAAAAAAAGGACAGACGAAGGACTAAAAAGAAAAATAGGACAGACGAAGGACTATAAAGAATGAGAAAAAGGACAGGCGAAGGATAAAAAAAGAAAAAAAAAGACAGGTGAAGGAATGAAATGTAAAAGAAAAGGACAGGCGAATGGACTGAAACCAAGTAAAAAATGCGCCGAAGTTTCTTCAGCGCAATCGAGTTTTCTGTACAGCATATAATCAAGGCCACTGAAAATAAATATATCTTTCGGTGGTCTCGGTATAATGCTGTATGAGCCGCGGCCCATGGACCTTTAAACACGGCCCGGTAGTGGCCTGTCCTATATCCTTGCCAGAAGCACGATTATGGCTAGCTATATAACCTTAAATAAAATACAAACTACTGGGGAGGCTAGAGGGCTGCAATTTGGTATGCCTGATGATTGGAGGGTGCATGATCAACATAAACAATTTGCAGCCCTCCAGCCTCGGTAGTTTTTAAGATGTGAGGGCGGACAGAAAATGTGCGGACGGACAGACAAAGCCATCTCAACAGTTTTCTTTTACAGAAAAGTAAAAAGTAAAAGGATACGAGAAGGACTAAAAAGAAAATTAAAAGAACACGTGAAAGGATAAGAAGAAAAAAAGGAACAGGTGAAGGACTAAAACGGAAAAGAAAATTACAAGTGAAGGAATAAAAGCAAAAATGTAACAAAGGTGTATAATAACAGAAAGAGGAAATGAGAGGAAGAAATGAATCGGTGACAAATAAAAGGAGAGTAAGAAATTGGAAAAGAAAAGAAAAATCACGAGATTAAAGGAGACAAAAGAGGTATATGCGATATAATGTGTATGTATGAGTACAAGAAGAACTGGAGAACTGAATATAAAGGAAAAGAGAACTGGAGAAATAAAAGGAAATACAGAATTCTCAATACAAAGGCAAAAGACAATTGAAGGAATCAAACGAAAAGCTGGCACATATAGTACCTAGAGAAGGAAAGGCACAGGAATAAAACGAAAGAAGTGAAATGTAAAATATAGCGAAAAAAGAGGTGAGGAAATAAAAGAAAGAAGTGGATTTACCGGTAATAAATAAAGATTGATGGCAAAGAAATAAAAAAAAAAGGGCACCTCATACAGAAAAACGGAATTTCAAGAATAACAAATACAAGGTACAAGGAAAATTTAAAAAAATAAGAAAAGGGGATTAACTGGAATAAATGACAGAGAAAAATGGAGGAAGAAGGAATAAAAGAAAAATTGGATGCATAGGTTCATTTAAGAAAAAGAAAGGTGGATGGATAAAATGAGAATGGGAATAGACATCGAACAAAATACGATGGGTAATGAAATAAACCTAAGGGATAACTGCCACCAAGCAAACTAGAGGGCAAAGGAAGCAAATAAAAAATGCGTCAAAGTTTCTTCGGCGCAATCGAGTTTTCTGTACGTCGTCTATAGCAAAATTCACCGCTCTTTGCAGCTACGCCCCGCCCACTGCTTACGTCACAACCATCCCTTGACGCTGATTGGTTGGCAATGGTTTCGAAAAGTTGGTTCATCTGTGGTTATTTTCATCTTCATTAATTTTGCAATGGTTGTTTTACCGAACTAAAATACGTTCTGCTGATTATTAAGAGGAAACATTATATCCCCTGAAATAATATAAAATAATAATACACCTCCCCTAAAAATGGTAACAAAAATAGGAAAATATGAATGAAGTCAGGAGTGTTCCGCGATGCTGCAATGATGTTTTTCGTAAAGGAGGTTCACCTGAACACGGAGGAATGTCTTGCGTTCGGATCGGTGAACTTGAATTACAGGACAATGATAATTACCGTCTGATACTGTGGAGCGTATTCGCCATTCTAAACTTAAACACACAGACCTTTCTCAGAGGTATGCAGATTGGTATTCCATACTGATTTTAGGGAATTTTACTACATTTTAACAGTCATGCAATCGATTTCATTGCAATCGTTTACACATTCGGTGGGATGGCAAGCAGTGACTGCACTCTACTAAACCAGCATACGCTATGTTTAACTTAAAGTTACAGCATGATAGGTTATACGAGTCATATTGGATATAATTTGCTGAGAATTTCCTTATGGACATTTTCTCCTTTAGAAATAACAAGATCATAAAAAAATGACGTAGACCTATAATGACCTATGTCTTTTTGTCGGTTTACGCAGTTTATGGCGTTTGGATTATAGGCGTATCCCTATCTTATATTCAGCAATTTTATTGTCGTTCGTGTGTGTATATATATAAATAAACATATATATATATATATATATATATATACAACAAGCAGAAGTCCAAAGCAGACGACAGTCAACAAAACAGTTGCATATTTATTGATAGAAACGTTTCGTGTTACTTAAACACATCATCAGTCTGTAAAATTGAAAAATACATATTAATTCTCAAATTCAAAATAAAAGCTAAATTAAAAACAGCAGTAACATTCTTTAAAATTACAATATATATATAAAAAAAATATATAAAAGTAAAAAGAAAGCAGAGATTTTCTTTTTCTTAGTCTACCTAATCAAAAGAAGGGGAAAGACGAAGTGAGACCACAAGCTCAACATGCCCAGAGTACACTTAGGCCAAGTGCAAAGGAGAAGAAGACACGGAGTTTAGAAGAGGTGCATGACGTTTAATAAACAAAGACTCAAGGGTCGTTAAGTAAGCCGATTGTTTGGTAGTTCCCAGGGTGGGAAAATTTTTATCAATATTAACCTTGCATTTCACGGCATGATTTCTGATACTAGAAAATTCAGGGTTAGTAATTCGTGAGCCAGTTCTGTAGCTCAAACCCAAGTGGCTGTAATAACGGACCTGCAACATTCTCTTTGATGAGCCAATATAACTACCAAGGCATCTTGGGCATTCAAATTTGTAAATAATATTGGACTTCATAAAGGTCTGTAACTTGTCCTTACAATTAAAAAAGCCGCCAATCTTTAGTGGATTCATAGGTATTAAGTTTAGTTTTAGAAATCCAAACTCTTTTTTCAATGATTTGTTTGACTTTGGATCTAAGAAAGTCAGAGTGCGTATATGGCATCGAGGCGTACATGGTCAGTTTCGGAACATTATATCTGACAATAGAATCAGAAAAGTTACGTGCTAAAATCCTATTAACTATGTTATAAAAAAGTCTTTTAGGAAAGGAATTTTTGGTGAAATATTCCACTAACAATTCAATTTCGGAGTGGAAATTTACCCAGCTAGATGTATAACGAAGGGCTCTAAGAACTAGAGTCGTTATGGCATTAATTTTAAAAGAAAAATAACACGAACTATAAAAGTTACCTTCAAGGCCTGTATAAGTACTTTTTCTAAAAACTGATGTACTAAAATTATGGTCAAAGCGGGTGATTTTTACGTCTAAAAAAGCCAGTGTATTGTCAGTTTCCTGCTCAATAGTAAAGCTAATGTTGGGATGTCTAGAGTTCGCGTAATCTAGAAAAGACTGACATTGCCAAGAATGTTTAAATAGGGCAAAAGTATCATCCACATATCTCCTATAGCAAAGGGGTTTAAAGGATTCGGGACAGTTGTTTAAAAACTCTTCTTCTAAATGTGCCATAAAAATATTTCACCAAAAATTCCTTTCCAAAAAGACTTTTTTATAACATAGTTAATAGGATTTTAGCACGTAACTTTTCTGATTCTATTGTCAAATATAATGTTCCGAAACTGACCATGTACGCCTCGATGCCATATACGCACTCTGACTTTCTTAGATCCAAAGTCAAACAAATCATTGAAAAAGAGTTTGGATTTCTAAAACTAAACTTAATACCTATGAATCCACTAAAGATTGGCGGCTTTTAATTGTAAGGACAAGTTACAGACCTTTATGAAGTCCAATATTATTTACAAATTTGAATGCCCAAGATGCCTTGGTAGTTATATTGGCTCATCAAAGAGAATGTTGCAGGTCCGTTATTACAGCCACTTGGGTTTGAGCTACAGAACTGGCTCACGAATTACTAACCTGAATTTTCTAGTATCAGAAATCATGCCGTGAAATGCAAGGTTAATATTGATAAAAATTTTCCCACCCTGGGAACTACCAAACAATCGGCTTACTTAACGACCCTTGAGTCTTTGTTTATTAAACGTCATGCACCTCTTCTAAACTCCGTGTCTTCTTCTCCTTTGCACTTGGCCTAAGTGTACTCTGGGCATGCGTGAGCTTGTGGTCTCACTTCGTCTTTCCCCTTCTTTTGATTAGGTAGACTAAGAGAAAAAAAGAAAATCTCTGCTTTCTTTTTTACTTTTTTATATATTTTTTTATATATATATTGTAATTTTAAAGAATGTTACTGCTGTTTTTAATTTAGCTTTTATTTTGAATTTGAGAATTAATATGTATTTTTCAATTTTACAGACTGATGATGTGTTTAAGTAACACGAAACGTTTCTATCAATAAATATGCAACTGTTTTGTTGACTGTCGTCTGCTTTGAACTCCTGCTTGTTGTTGTATACTTCCGCCTGAATATGTATATATATGTGTGTGTATATATATATATATATATATATATATATATATATATATATATATATATATATATATATACACCACCATTAATCACAATCAGTGTTCAGAACTTGGAGGGTTCAACCTTCAGACTGAATTTCCTAACTATAACCTCCGTGAAAGTCGTTTGCGCCTTCTCCTCCGATAACACTCTGTGGGTAGCGTCAGAGTCACCGAGAGAACGAACACCTTCCTACCAGTTCGTAACTTTAGCAGAACCACTAACTTATCGGGAACCTGATGGCAATGTCTCCAGAACTGATTCTGAACCTTTATTCATCTTCTAAGAGAAGAGTGTTTATAGCTGTTCCTCTTATTCATTATGAATAATGACCTCAAACTTTCCTAGGTCCTTTAACCGAAGTTCTGTAAACGTTGAATCTCTTGGAATAATAGAAAAATCGAATACAAAAATACAGGTAAACTTTCTATCGTCTTTCTTTTTATGAAACGGCAGAATAAATATACCTCGTTGTGACGTTGTACAGTCATAACAAGGGCAAAAATTTATTTACTGAAAAAGTTCGAAGATTGTGGGCCCAAACAATATTAGCATCAACAATTCCCCAGCTGGCACTTCTTAAAGAAACTTCATACGCGTTCTCTTAAAAAAGCTGAAAAATATTTGTACTTGCAATCAAAATGCTAGTTTTTCAATAAACTTGGATTTACTTTAGTGTTTGCAAAAATATAACAACATACTTGAGTATTTTGTAGAACGTGTATGTTCTCTCCTCTCTCTCTCTCTCTCTCTCTCTCTCTCTCTCTCTCGAGAGAGAGAGAGAGAGAGAGAGAGAGAGAGAGAGAGAGAGAAAGTCTGTTTACAGTGCTATATAACCACGTTCATTCAAGTTTACGCCATACACTGTAATCTTAATATAGCTTACACAACGTCCTTAGTGTGGCCAAAAGATCCAAGGTTGCTAGAAACACAAGCTACCTGAAAAAAGGAGAGACATCAATTAGTTTCATAAGCAAACACTAAAATCGACAAAACTTTTTGATTTGAAAAAATGGACGCCTAAAGAAAAAAGGTAAATTTCAGTTCTTACTCTAAATTCAAACTTATTTATTTACCCTGAGAAAGTAATTTGATTACAAAAAATGGCACAGAATGGTGGTTAAACAATACAAGAGGCAGCAGTGAAAAAAAAAAAACAAGTAAAAGAAGACTGCAACTCAGGAACGCAAGCAAGAAATATCACGGAATGGAGTAAAAAGAAAAATCTACGGCTTGAAAGACAAAAGGCCATGAAACAGAAGCAAAAGCGCACACAATAAAAGTTACACTTTCTTGTAAAGGAGGCCCAAAAGCCACGCAATAAACATACAGATAATGTATGCAAAAGAAAGGCAGTAAAAGCAAGTATACAGGCAAAAAATGCCATAGAAAGGAGTAAAAAAAAAAAGGAAGAAAACACGTCAAAGTAAGCAAGGAAATGAAAGCAAAAAATCCACATAATGCGAGAAAAAATGTAACAGAATGGTAGTAAAAAAAAAAAAAAAAAGTAGGTAACAAGAGCCAAATAATGAAGGCAAAAAAAAAACCGACAAATAAAATGCCAAGGCATGAACTAGAAAAATCTAATGGAGTGAATGTCCAATATATAATAAAATAGCGTAAAAAAAACACACACACACACATGAGAGCAAATACTCCATGGAGAAAATACAACGGAATGGAGGTTAATAGAGCCAGATAATGTATTATAAAAAGCACAGTGTTTTAAAGAATGCCACGGGACGGGACAGAGCCACAAATTCAGAAAGAATGTACAGTAGGCCAAAAAAACGCCATGATACAGAGGGGAAAAGAACACAACACAGCAAGCTCTGATCTGAATTGCAGATATGCCTACTTGTTCCCTTGAGGAAGCAAGATTGGTGGATTTTCTGAAGCTTCCCAAGGGTAAACAAGGTAAAAGTTTTACTAAGCAAATCCCAGTTAAATGAAGTTTAATATATGAAAAGGAATAACAAGCACACTTCAAATTTGCCACCTGCATCCCTTCCGATATGTTACTATTACCTTGAAGAACACTAATTTCCACCTTAGAACATATTCCCAAACACTCGGCCATTAACCTTTGACTACTGGATTTTTTTCTGCACCACAAACAAAACGAATGAAGCTTGCACAGCAAATTCGGCTGTAGAAACATTCAACGAGCTTCAAATATGGGATTATTTTTAAAAATCGTTGCATTTCTTAGCTAACATGGCACCTTAAGTCGGCAACATTAATCTACCTTTACATGTCAACGAAAATATAGTAATCACGTGCCTGGCCAATTTAAACTCTCTTTCTAGTCAGGTAAAACTATTTAGTGTCACACGCAGACTTTCCCTCCTGTGTGAAGCCCTCATCAGATCAAAAAGAAGTCCAA
>NC_089746.1:2902209-2932209 GCF_040412425.1 Macrobrachium rosenbergii | reverse complement strand
AAGCCATAACATCCAAACACAAGAAATTGAAGAGAGTGTGATTTGCTGGTCGGAGAATTCTAGAAGTTAAGAGGGCATTGTATTATTAGAATTACATGTGTCTGGTAAAGTGACTGGTAGATTCTACACACACACACACACACATATATATATATATATATATATATATATATATATATATATATATATATATATATATATATATATATATATATAGATAGATAGATAGATAGATATAGAGCCTCGATGGCACAGTCGGGTTACAGCAGCAGCCGGACTTCGTAGAGGTCTGTAGCACGGGTTCAAATCCGCGGCCGACTGATCAGAGGCGACACTTTGCTATCGTGTAGACATCCGGGATTATGTATGTAATCAACGGATAGGTTTGTAAAAAGCAAATGAGTGTTACAGACTAAATACACACACAAAAACAAAGCCACAACAACATCTTCTAAAAACATAACAAACATCTCACACGTCTGAACTCTCGACCTACCCGCCGCAAACAACTTCGCTGCTGGGAAGAAAGGGCGTTGGGTCTGGTAATACGATACATGTAACATACGCTACCGGGTCTAAAGCGATGTCAGGCAGGGCAGCCGATCAAGACTCACGGTCCACTCCAAAGCAAATCAAAATTCCTTCAAAGAAGGCATCGTGCTTACCCCATATAAAAATGGGAAAAAGCACATTAAAGAAGAAGAAGATATATATAATATATATATATATATATATATATATATATAATATATATATACACAGACATTACATACATTAATACATATACATATATATATTATATATACACAGAGACACATACATACATACATATAACAGTATATATATATATATATATATATATATATATATATATATATATATATATATATATATATATATATATATATATATATTATATATTTTATATATATATATAATATATATATATAACATATAATATAATACATATATATAATATATACACACATTATATATATGGCTCGCCACTCCTCTCTATTTCCGACTCTCTGCAGTAACTGAGCTGCAGACATTCTTCCTCCAGTCATTCTCACCAATCCATCCATATATTTTTGTCTAGGTCTTCCTCTCGGCCTCCTTCCATTGATTTTACCAGTGAGAGAGAGATGCTCTAGTTCTTGTCTTCTCACTATGTGACCCACAAACCGCATTTGTCTACCTCTCACTGAAGCCAAAAGTTCTCTCTCAATGCCTACTCTCTCTAATACCTGCTCATTAGTTTTCCTTTCTGTCCACGATAATTTCAGCATCCTTCTCCAAAACCACATTTCTGCAGCCTGTAACCTCTCCTCGTCTGCCTTCCTCAAGGTCCAAGTTTCACAGCCATACAACAATACAGACCAAACAAAACATTTCACAAATCTCCTCCTAAGATACATCGACATTTTTGAGTTGGTGACTAATTTCTTTATCTTACCAAATGCATCTTTTGCCATGGATATTCTCTCTTCTTGATCTCTTTTTCATTTTCCATCACTTGTGACAGTGCATCCTAAATAATTAAAACTATCGGTTTGTTTAACTGTTTCAGCATTAATTCTTATATCTGTTCTTGGGGGGATTTCATCTTTGGAGATAACCAAAACCTCTGTTTTCTTAATATTTATTGACAGACCTCTTTCTCTGCTTGACTGGTGTAAAGTACTGACTAAAGCTTGAAGTTTATCATGAGTGTCTGCAACAAGTGCTGTATCATCAGCATATCTGATATTATTAATACTGACTCCTCCAACCTTAATTCTTTCCATATCTCTGAGATCTCTCATTATCATTTCACTGTATAAATTGAAGAGATCAGGTGATAACACACAACCCTGTCTTACACCTCTCTTGATGTGTCGAGTCTCTGATTCGTCATTTTCTACTTTCACTGATGCCTCTTGATTCCAATATAAATTCTTTATCAATCTTAGATCTTTCCATCGATATTTATCTGTTCCAATATCCTTATAAGGTCTACATGTCTAACCCAATCAAAAAGCCTTTTCATAGTCAACAAAACAAACACATAGATCTTTTTCACTTCTATTGCTCCTCCATCAACATTCTCAAAATAAAAATTGCATTTCTTGTCCCTTTATCTCTCATAAAACCACACTGTTCATTGCCAATCTCTGGGAGTATCTTATTTCTTATTCTATTCAAAACAATCCTTAATATTATTTTTGTGATCTGACTCATGATACTGATAGTCCGGTGTTTATTGCACTCAAGTGTTCCTGGTATTTTTGGCATTGTGATAAATGTTGATTTGTACATCTGTGTTGCAGGCTCCCCTTCTTCATATATTCCTTCCACTATTTCCATTAATATATCAATGATGTATTCTCCCAGAGCTACCAACATCTCTGCTGCTATTCCATCATCACCTGTTGCTTTATCGCTTTTCATTTGTTTTAAAGATGCCTCTATCTCTGATCTGATTATACTTGGTCCCTCTCCGTTGTCACTGAAGTCTAGATGTTCTATTCTATCATCATCAAACAATTCTCTAATATATTCCATCCATCTTTCCAATATTTCTTTTGACTCCATTACTATGGTTCCATCTGCTTTGATACCAGTGTTGATACTTCTCTTCTTTTAAAAGTAATTTCTTTCACCTTATTATACTTTCTCCATTCATCCCTTTTATCCAAATCTTCTACCTCTCACAAATCTCATCCATCCATTTCTCCTTTGCCCTTGTGCATTCCTCTTAATAGTTCTATCCAGAGCTCTATATCTATCTTCATTTTTACCCTTCTGTTGCCTTCTTTCATCCATCACTATCAAGATATCTTCTGTCATCCATTCTCTCCGAGCTCTCCCTTTCTGTTGGTATTATTTCATTACCTTCTCTTATTGCATTTTCCATATTTTGCCACTTTTGCTGAGGATGTTGGAGCACTGGGCCTTCCTCCTTAAGCTGGTCATATCTATTTCTTACAATTATATTATATTGGTTCTTCATTTCCTCTGTTTTCAATAATTTCAGTTGCCTCTTTGATTTAGGTGTACTCTTCCTCTGATTTTCAACTTCACCATCACTGTTGCTAAACTGGTACATGGTCACTATTACAATCGGCTCCTGGGTAGGTTTTCACTTGCTTGACAGAGTTCCTAAATCTTTTATTGATGGTTAGAAAGTCTATTTGGTTTCTAACTCTGTCACCAGGGCTTTTCCATGTCCAGAGATGTCTTGGGTGGTGCTAAACCAGGTGTTTGATATAATCTGTTCTCTCTCTAAGCACCAGTCTACAAATCTGTTTCTCTCTCATTTCTTCTACCTAATCCAAAAGGCCCAACAATATCCGCTGTTCTTCCTTGTCCCACCTTCGCATTGAGGTCACCAATAACAATAATTAATTCATACTCTTTGCACTGCTCTCTTGCCTGATTTAACTCTCGATAAAATTGATCAACATCCTCTTCATCATGTTCAGGTGTAGGTGCATATACTTGTATATATGCATATATTGAATGGTGTGGCTTTTATATGCACCAACAAAATCCTGTCAGATACAGCCCAATAGCCTATCATACATGGTTTCACAGATTTGTCTAACATCACACCAACACCTCTCTCAGCACTCTGGCCTCCCAAGTATATGAAGGTTCCTCCTGTTGAAGTTGGAGAACATCCCACTCCTGGCCATCTAACCTCACTAAGCCCTAATACTTGTAGCTTCATTCTTTCCATTTCTCTACATTCCATTTCTCTACATTCATTCTCTACATTTCCATTTCTCTACATTCATTTTCTTTCCAGCCTGATATAATGTTCTAAGATTCCAAGTAGCTATCCTTATTTTCCTTGTTTTCTGCTGTCTTTGGGTTGTTATTACATTTCTTTCTTTTCTTTTTGTTCAGGTATAGGAAGGACAAATAAACAGACATCTGTGAGAATAAAGTAAACAATGATCCCAAGCTAAACAAGTCAGACAACTCACTGTGGTAAAATCAAGCTTGTTGGTCTCTTATATAATTACTATCATTATAAAAATAGTAATCATGGGTATATATAGGAAAACAAATCACTGAAAGAAAATCAAGCTTACTGTTGACATCCAGGAGGTACCTGGCATTTCTCCCATGGAGACACTTCTTCTGGTTGGGTCTCTCTTCTATAATCCATGCTGGGCACGCATTCTTTGGTACCATTCCCTTCCAGGGTACTCGTCCTCTTTTTCCTGCCATTGGAACTATGTCAATGCACAGCAGGGTCACGAAATGCAAGCATAAATGCGATCACGACGCAGAAAGTACGTCGGTAGAACCGAAAACTTAAACTCACTCGATGAGTTGGCTTATGGGTAAAGAGGCTCTGTTAGAAAGTGTTACCTACGATCATATAATTTTATATTTCTGAAAATACACAGTAAAAATACAGGCAGTCCCCGGTTTACGATGTATATTCTGCTTTACGCTATATCCGAAAACTGAAAATCGTTGTAAACCGGAAAATCGTCGAAAATCGTCAAATATCCTAAGAAAACCTTACTTTTAATGCTTTGGGTGTATTGAAAACGATGTAAACTGCATTTTTATTGAGTTTTTCATCAAAAAACTTCCAAATTTTGATTATTCTGCTGTTTTGGAGCCATATTTCTTCCGTCGGATTGGCGACAACGCGTCATAAACTGAGAAACATGCGTTGTAACCCAGGAAATAATTTCTGATGAATATATTTGAAAAGCATTGTAACCTCGAACTTCGTAAGCTGGACCCGTCAGAAACTGGGGACTGCCTATGTCAAGAAATACAAAATATTATATGTAAACTAGTTGGTGTGGTATATCTGTGATATCGACTATGATAATTCAAAATATCTAGACACCTAGATACATATTTACTCTGATTTGACATTCTTTTGAAAGAACAAACCAGCTCTTATCATAGAAAATGGGTATTTTTATTAGGAAACTGAAGTATATTTCTCACTTCCTACTATCTGGAATTAGAAAGTCATACAGACATTATCGACAATTTGTCGCTCAATGTATATAGGGTGATATCAAGATACATAGATGCATATTTACTCTAATTTGATATATATCTGAGAGAACAAGCCAGTTCTTATCATAGAAATAGTGTATTTTATTAGTAGGAAACTAAAGTATATTTCTCACTTCCACCTAGATTCCTAGAAAGTCATATAGGCATTGTGTAACAATTTTTCGGTCAATGCTGCACACAGGGAGGTAAATACGGTAAACAAATATGTAAAAAAAAAACACCAAAAAACAAACACTTTTTTTGCAATAATACTTCAGGATGTTTATTTAGACATTAAATAGTCCACATCCGTCGATAACTAAAATTCCATAATTCCTCAAAATTCAGCAATCAGCGGGCCCCTTAAATGACTTCCTAGAGGGGGATGAAAGGACCATCTTGGGGAGGGATGTCTTGCATAGGAGGATACAAGGGCCATCTTGGGGAGGGATGTGCCTTGCATAGGAGGATGAAAGGACCACCTTAGGAGGCATGTCTTGTCATCCGGCTGGTTCCTCATCAAAATGTTGAAGTAGGCGAACCGGGGCAAAAAAAAAAAGGAAAGTTCACCATCAAGTATCTCAATAAGGCAGCATATGCTGAAGGAGCAGTGGGTTCTTGATCAATTTCTTCTTCTGAGGAAATTGGAGACAAATTGTCATCCTGAGCAGGCTTAGGAGTGGGAGGAGCTTTATTTAATAAGTCCATAATTTGGGCTAACAGTCTTTTAATCGGAGCCAAAGCAGGCTCGTCAGGGTCCTTAGGCATAGGAGATGATGCTGGAGGTCTAACTGGAGAAGGCGAAGGAGACTGCAACCTCTGAGAAGACGAAACAGGTGATGAGTGCCTGAGAGTGGGATCTGGGTCCTCAGGAGCTGGCACTGGGCACTCAGGAGCTGGCACCAGGTGCTCAGGAGAGGGCACCGAGCACTTGGAAGTGGACGCTGAATGCTTATGAAAGGACGCTGGCCAGGTGTGGGTGCTCAAGGTCATAAGTCGAGAGTTCAGGTGGGAAAGTCTTTGGACTGTCCAAAATAGACAGAGGTGGGTGTTGATGGACAGGAGCAGGAACATACGGGTCCACAGAGTAACTGCAAGAAGGTCTGGGACTGTAAAGAGACTGCTTGCACCGGTTAACAGGAGCTGTGTCCTCCAGCAGATCTGGACATTGACCAAGGGTTTCAGAAGGGTGCTTCGGAGGTCGGGAAGAATCCAGGTAATGTTTGCAGTGCTTCCTGTCCACGCCGTAGTTGTCAGAAGAGCTTGAGGACAACTTATGGATATCCCTGGACAAGTCTTTCCAATAGTTGTCTGCCGACACCTGGGACTGTACAACAGGTGCAGCTGAGGGGGCAACTACCCGTGGCAAACCCCATTAGCCTCCCTTGGACCTTTGGTATGTCTTCTCCCAGGTTTGGGGAAGCAGGACAGGGAACTCAGTCTAGGAGAACTAACAGGATGAACAGCCACCTCCTCCACTTGCCACTTGCACTGCACCATCACTATGCGCTTTACAGAAAACACTTTTCCATGATCACTTTAATGGAAGCTCCCAAATCTGCAACAGTACTTACAACTAAGTTAATTTTCTTAACAACTCAAGATTCGAGACTGGCAATGGCTTTAGGATCAGAAGAAAGGAGCCAGGCACGGGAGTAGGAGGATGTTCAGCAGGAGGCCAGTATTAGGAGAAAAAGTAGGAAAAGGAGTAGAAGGGAGAGTAATAGGGCTAACCTCTAAACTACGCTTCAGTGTAGCCTCTAAACTAAGAGAGAGTTTTCGGTTCTAGAAGCCGCTTTCCTCTTTCTATCTCTCTCTAACTTGTCTCAATGAGGCTTAAGAAACTTCCACTGTTTATTATCCCATGCTGAACATTCATTACAGGTTTTATCAATACTGCAATCTTGACCCCTACGTTTAGTGCAGATTGTATGAGAATCATAGCATGCTTTAATTAGCCTAGCCTTGCAGCCTACCCCACTGCAATAGCATATACATACTCGAATTACTGGACTCCAACACAATTCTAAATAATCTGTTGAAAACTAATCCAAATGATCACGATAAACCGCCTACAGCCTGAGCGCAACCACAATACAACAATTGTACTTCACCAAATATGAAATAACAACTGGAAAAATCCAACAAAGTTGCTGCAAATGGTGCGTTGTTGATACTACAACCAGCAGAAACAAATTGAATATGGCTGCTGGTTGTTCCTCCTTTCCCAGTGAGTGGAGAGTCACCTACGTAATAAACAAAAGAATCGCTGTGAAATTAAAAAAAAGTTGCTGGGCGAGGTAGATACATTAGCTATGTAATTACTTGGTAAGTTACTTATGAAAATGCCAGACTATTCAATGAGAGGGTAAAAGAGTCAAAACGAGAAGGTCAACATCAGATTCTGTTTTCTAGTAAAATGTGAAATAATGTTGCTTACCATCACCTAGTACCTACTGCTGGGAATACATTTTGTAATTATGTTAATCATGATAACAAAGCACATATTAAATAAGATGATTTGTGTTTGAATAGGAAGATGTGGATATATATACACCCATTTGAACATTTATTACACAGGTATGTATACCATATTATACAGCACATACACAACTTACCAATCAAGTCTTTTAAAACGCCTTATTACTGTTTTTACCGTCTTCCGCTTTCCTTTTGATAGAGACCATTTAGTGACACTTCTCTTCTGTATCAAATTAGAACTAGGCTCTCTGCATTGCAAAATGGCTGTAACTTGGAGAGAGCTCTGGGAATCTAGTTACTGCAGCTAAAATTGGTCTGAAATACAAATAAAAATCATAATAAAGATACTGCTAAGACTTACAACCTGATATACAGATAAAGTATATATGAATAACAGTTCAATTTTCTCTTATTACCTTTCTGAGAAAAATGACATACTTTTTGGAAGATAATGTTTCAAAGCATGCTTTTTAACTACTATAGGCAAAGGAAATTAATTTTGGAGATCAAATTACAAGTGAAGTACCACCAGTGGCTAATGAGAAGTTGGGCTACAAGGTGTGGAAAAACCACCACCTCTCTTATTATGGTACATTCTTCTACTGTCAATAAGCTAAATATGGGCAGCACAGAGTCTCACATTTATGGAAAATGCAGGCTACTGCATTAAGAAAATTTAATATTTCTTAAAGTTCTCAATTCATTTAAACTCAAATACAGACCATAATGTTATATTTACATTTGACAAACACAGTATAATACCATGTTTACATGTATTAAATTAGTATATATACAGTACTGTCTATTGTCATACACAGCTGCAAACAAGAGCTTAGAAAACTGTAATAAGGAAACTGGTGATACTGTATCTGCAAGCTGGGATAGGGATGGTCTTCATGCTTTCTCTACCTGATAAAAGCAAGAGAAAAGACTGGAACACTAATGAAATTCAAACACAGTGAATGCAAGGTGTATAAAATAAAGATCCATAATGCCACCTTACCTCCAGCAAACTTTTTCTGAGGCTGGGACTTTGTTGGGAATTTCTTTGCAGACAGCTGTCTCTTCCCAAGGCACTCAAACCAAAATAAGAAAGGACTTAGTTTTTCCTTGCACAGACCAGGTTTTCCAAACGACAACTGCAACATAGTCCGGCCTGTTACAGTCTGAGTCCATGGTAGATCTAATCCTAAGACTGTTACTGTAGGATTTAACAGTCTGGCTCTCACATACCCAGAAAAGGCTTTGTGATCACCTCCACCTGAGATTGGGAAGATACTCTGTCTGTGGACCTGGAAGGGGTCTCTGGCAAACAGGCCGACCTGACTCCACCGTTCGTACGAGTGATAATATATATGGATGCCTCCTTGAGAGGTTGGGGAGGCCATTGGGAGGGCTGTCAGTTAGGGGGAAGATGGCCACCTGCTCAGAGGGAGTGTCACACCAGCTTTCTGGGGCTGTTGGTTGTCTTCCATCTCAGAAAACTGAAACCTCCAAAAGGGACTCACACTTTGTTCATCCTACACAATATGACTGAAATGTTTTGTATAAAGAGGATAGGCTCATGCTGAAGTCCTCTCAAGTCAATAATTGCTAACATGCTTCCACAGTCCAAAAGTCAACCGGTTTGCCACATGTGAGAACCATCAACTGACAGTGTTTGTCTCTGAACCTGGACATTCAGGCAATAACAAGAGATGCATTCACACAAGATTGGAACAAATGGAGGATGATATACCTTTTCCTTCACTGTCCCAGATTTTGAAAGCTTTGAACAATCTACTAGCTTTCAATGGAACCGCTTGCCTAGTAGCCTGAACTAGCCAAATGGTCATTGGTTACTTATTTCTTCAACAACAGGCAAAAGAACAGACTACCATTGCCTTCCGTTATTTCTATCCCAGACAAAAGGAGGGGAGTCGTCTAAGCATTAATATCATAAAAGAATGCTGGCCACATTTAAGAAAGTAGATGAGCAAATAAACTTATGTGATGTCATTAAGAAGCAATTACATTTGCTTGACATTTGTGTGATTGCATATCAACTCTCTCTCTCGTCTTGAAAAAATTGGTTGTGGACAATGAATGTGATTTTGCAGCAACTGCATTGATATTTATTTTCAGTCACTGTAGCGACAGTATCAATTGATGAAATGGAAATTCCGCAGTAGCTTCTAAAGATTTTGGACTTATAAGCAAAATCGTTAACGGTAATACGCATGGCTTGATTAGACAGTTCACTGTCCCTACCCTCGGAACAGCTTCTATCTTCTTCCAACCTTTCACCGTCCACCTCTGTCTCCAGGGCCAGTCTCAGGAGCCAAATGACACTGCATGATGATATTACTCTACGTAATTTCTCCTCTAAAGCGTTTATATAATCCTCAGAAAAAACACTTATAAACCCAATTTTCACATTGCAGATTGTTCACATTTTTCTTTTTTACCAATGTATTTTAGTTTTATGAAATAACATAAATAAATATATGTTAACTGGTATGGAGATGTCTGCACCAATCAGCTAATAGTATTACTACTAATCTACGTAAACAAAAGCAGCGTCAACATATTTACAATGTCTCGTGAACTCAAAGGGTAAAAATCATTTCCAACTGTACATATGGTATTTTCAATTACAACTGTTCAAAGAACAGTACTGAAAAGAAAAATGCAGTAAAACATAGTGTAAATGAGAATACTGTAGCATAAAAATATAAATAAAATAAAAGTGTTGTTCTCTCTCTCTCTCTCTCTTAAACATATGGTTACCTCACATAACATAACAATACACAAGAGAATCTTTTATCACTGTTGATATTTTAGAGAATCAGAAAGAGAGAGAGAGAGAGAGAGAGATAGAGAGAGAGATTTCTAAATATCGAAAGTGTAAAATATTCTTTGTGTGTATGATATATGTATGATAATCAATTCCATAGAGTCAACTAAAGTTATAATTGAAATAAATTACAGTAAATCAAGAAAACAAATGTAATTACAGTTTTCATCTCTAATCAACGTAATAAAATAGTGAAGGAGTTTCTTACTGTACATATGAAATTGTAAAGATCTCTAATCAACGAAAAAATATTTGAAAAAATGAATTTTAGTATGTATATAGACAACATAAAATATTCTGTAGTACTGTTATACCGATGCATGGAATGAGTGCATACTAAAGTTGTAATAAATATTTTTACATGTAAATCAATACAAAACAAATGATTTTTCATCTCTATGTATAATTCAAAAAATATTTGAGGCTGTCTTCCTTACATATGATTATCATTTTCATCTCTAGTTGACATAAAAATATTTTATCACTTTGATATTCATCTCAGTATGTAATCTCTCAATATTTTATGACTTCACATATACTCCATGGAATGATGCATGATACATTAGTCTTTTTTTTTTTTTTACACATGATTGTGTACAATTACTGTTACTGGATTTCATTAAAAATTTAAAATACTCTAAGTAAAAATATAATCGAATAGTATGCTGAGCATAAAATATTAATAAAAATGTAAAATCATGTGTAGACTGCTCTCTCTCTCTTGCTCTTCTCTCTCTCTCTCTCTCTCTCTCTCTCTCTCTCTCTTTCATACCCTATACACATGATTGTTTAAACTTTTGGTTTGAAAAAACAAAAATGAGAAAATACAGTAAAAATATAATCAAGACTACAGTATATATATAAATAAAAAAGTGAAGGAGTTGTGTTATGTTGCTTAAGACTTTGCTGTAAACATATCTCTCTCTCTGTCTCTTGTACTCTATACTCATGATTGCATTTATCCATTAACAAAATAAAATGGAAAACAGAATCAAAATATAAAAAGACTACAGTAATATAAACAAAACTAAAGTCAGGTGCATGTAAATAAAACCACTTTAGACAAACCACATCTCTCTCTCACCCCCACCCAGCCTCAGCAATCCCATATCCATTAACAGCTCCACCCACTAGTTCCAAAACATCTGAACATGAGCCTTAACAAAGCTCCAACAGTTCCTTCCCCTCCACATCCAACTAAATTGACTCACCCCCCTTGTTGCATGGAAACTCCTCTATCCAGCTCCACTCACCCCCAGAACTCTTTTTCAGTCTGAGGAGAGAGAAGGTATCTCAGCCTTACTGATTGAGGTTAAAATATAACAAAAGCAAAGAACCATACCATTGAAGGTTCTTTCTTCAAAATTTTTTGAACTTATGTTTATTATATCTTTGAGGCCAGCAGCATTGCCCTTGAACTGTTGTTAAAAATGTCTTTAACTGAGGTATATATTTATTATTTTTATTGGGGCCTTGATCCCTGACATTGTACTGAAAATGTGTATAACTGAGAGTACCTTTAATTTTTATCACATCACAAATTGTACTGACAAGTCATTTAATATCAATTTGGTCTACCTCAGAAATAAGACCAAAGGGGAATTATAACTGATAAGTGGTTCATCACCTGGCATTCAAGAACAGCTTGGCAGCAAGTACCAACAACGTTCAGTGACTGTTCTGATGACCTCTCGACTATCAAGAGGGGTAAAGATACCAACTCTGCTATACTATCTCAAACAGGCAAGCACAATGGTTGGCAGGGGTTCTTTAGCACTGACATCAACCCACATCCACCATAACAGCCGACTGGTGCATTTAAAACATGTAGCTATTTATTAACAAAATTTTTATCACATCACCAGTGACATTTCATATACACAAACATTATGCATCATAAATGTTATGTAATTTTTAGAACTATATTAAATCTGAATCCTCTCTAAACTGCATCTACATACATTTAATTGTTCAAACACCAATATATCTAAAAACACTATATAGTATGTCTATACTTATGGCAGGATCCATTCCAGCACCGCATAATAAGTTGATTTAATATCGTAAGTCAACCTGTTTTACAAGTTATTGGCTTTATTGGAGCTGTAATACTGAAAGTCTGGCACCATAAGTTGATGTTGCATCAAAAACAGCACCATTAACTTGATGCCTGTTCTTGCCATTAGTGCTGTCAACAGCGCACCAAACACCCCCACTGAAAAAGCTTATAAGATCGAATCATTTTAACAGTTCAAACACCAAATATATTTTAAAACATTCAAACACCAAAAATGCTTATAACTACTATTTTAAACTAAACATCCTAAAACACTATAATATCATTTCAAAGTCATCTTACAACATTACCCTTAAAAAACATATGGCTTACAGCTGTGTGTGAAAACTAATCAAGTTACCCCTACATTAAGGCATGCACATTTTCTTTCATACAGTATTTAAGCAGTCCCATTTTCTTTTACAAGGGAACCAATGGTAATTCACAAAAGAAAGAGAGAGAAACAAAAATACATATGCACATTAATAATATTTAATATTAAGATTACACAAATCATATGGTTGCTCACCAGTGATCAATGTTAACTGAAGATGATGATGAATTAACTGTGCAGTCCAATGAATGAATGATATGACTGCACAGCAAAGCGGAGAAATTACATCTCCTCAGTGGTCTTCCTCTTCTTCAGGCACTTCTTCAGGAGGTTTTGAAGACTTCATGGGGTCCTTCTTCATCTGTTTCGAAAACATCAGTGATAGGCTGCTGCTTCATGCTGATAAGGAGGTTAAAATAGGGCTCCATGGCAGCATTAAGGGCAGATGAAAAGTTTGTGGAACGTTCCATATAAGGATCCCATGCCTCTATCATCTGCAGTTCCCTGCCTTTCCTCAGAATTTGGGACAGACCTTCAAATTGTTCCATATCATTTTCAAAAGAAAGGAATGATCCTCCTGCTTTCTCTCTTCTATCAAGTAGACGCACTTCTTCCTCACTGGGCAGACTTTGTCAATTTTTCCCCACACAACATATCAATAACTTCTGCCCTCTCCTCTTGCGTCATCACCTTCCTCTGACGCTTAGGCTCTTTCCCATAAACCGTAGAAGCAGCAGCGTGTTTAGGAGGCATCTTAGGGCACAATTCCAAAAGATACACTGATTAAAACTACGCAGCAAAACGAACACCAGTGGCCTACGCAGTGAACTGGAAAGATACTGGGATGTTGGGTCATTTGCACATCGTATACTTTGAGCATAGATACTGCTCATACTGTACATTTTGTAGATATTCTGCTGTATTGTAAAATGATTCTGAAATTATATTAGCATTTTAGAATGATAGTAGAGCATATCTAAAATACATGTGTAGTTGTACAACAATGGAACTACCTCTGAATGGAGTGTTAGGTTTGTTTACATCTGCGGAACCTGTCAGCTGTTCTAATTTCATGTTATTTTCATGACTAAATACATTTTTTATGATAAAAAAATTACTTACTATTTACAAATATTACAGTAGTGTTAATGTAAACACAGCAAAATATCAAAGAAATGTATTTTGTTTTCTTAAAGAATGTTCGCCCTAAAACCACCCCCCAGAAATTCCAACACAAAGCCCTAGAGAAAAAAAATGCATCTCGGGAAGCTGATATACCTAGGTGCAATGCTACTTGACACATTACTGGCTGGCATTTGCAAAGCAGCCAATGCAGGAATGCTATTCATTTTCCTTGGCACTGATTGGCTGTGTATCCCCCAAGACTTTCTCTGAGATGTGTTTTGAGCCTGTACCTCTTATCAGTTCAAAGTGTTTCTACATTACTGTGCTGTGCTAGTATTTTTGCTGTGTATCTATGTACTTTATGTGTCTTCAAAGTGTTAACCTGTATAATCATGCCCTAAGATGCCTCCTAAATTCCTTGCTCCTTCTAAGGCTTCTGGCAAAGAGCCTAAGCACCAGAGGAATGTCATGACACTCCAAGAGAAGGTACGACTTCAGGATATGCTGAAGGAAGGGAAAACTTACGCCGCTGTAGCCTGCCATTGTGACATGAATGAAATTACTATCCAGTACATCAAGAAGAAAGAGGCGGAGATAAGGAAGGATGCGAGTGTTAGCTTCAATGGTAGTACCAAAAAGGTTTCTACTGTGTGTGATTAAGACTATTGTGAGGATGGAGTCAGCCATGGTTTATTGGATCAAGGACTGCTGTAATAAGAACATCCCCTCGACACCAACATCGTGCGAAGGCATGACAACTCTACCAGCAGTTTTCGACTGGCGACAACACTGCAGCAGACATCGTAAGCTCCAACAAAACTGCTAAAGAAGAAGAGGAGGAGGAAGAACCACAAGCAGGACCATCATCAGCTCCTCAAGGTTTTCATGCCAGCAAGGGGTGGTTCCACCATTTTCAGAGGCAGTTCCTACTAAAGAGTGTTTCTCTGCATGGGGAAGCGGCATCGGCAGACATGGAAGTGGCTGCGAAATATCTCAAGACCTTCAAGAAAACCATCAGGGACAAGGGCTACCATTCAGAACAGGTGTTCAATATAGACAAGACTGGCTTGTTCTGGAAAAAGAAGTCTTCAAGGACATACCTCATGAAGGACAAAGGCAGAGCCCACAGGTTCAAGGCCCAGAGGGATCGAGTTACCCTCATAATGTGTGGTAATGCTGCTGGCTTCATGCTAAAACCAAGCCTCATTTACAGGGCTGCAAATCCCAGAGCCCTCAATAAGAACAAGCACTTACTGCCTGTGTTTTGGATGCACAACCCCAAGGCCTGAATCACCAAAGTCTTTATGTCTAACTGGTTCATTCAGAGCTTCATCATTCAAGTTAGGCAATACCTCAATGACTTGGGCATGGAGTTCAAGGTGGTGTTGATCATGGATAATTTTGGTGACCACCATCTGGATCTTTACTGCTACAGAGTCCAGCTCAAGTTCCTCCCTGCCAACAGCACCTCTCTCCTCCACCCTATGGACAAAGGCATGATCTGTGCCCTCAAGGCACTACACTCAGAACTCCCTCGAGCACCTTGTAAATGCAATGGACGCTGACAGTGAATTTAGACTGAAGGAGTATTGGCATAAATTCACGATTGTCTCATGTCTGACCGTCATTGACAGATCGTTGAATGACATGGAAAAGGAAACCCTTCACACATGCTGGCTGGAGTTGTGGCCAGAGTGCATTCACAACTATAAGGGGTTCTCACCTGAAGAAATTCAACATTCAGCCACTGATTAGGCAGTCCAATTGGGAAGGATGCTTGGTGGAGAAGGCTTCGATGAATCACTGAGGATGAAGTAAGCACCCTCACTGATGCCCACTCTGACCCCCTGATGGACCAGGATTTGGAAGAGAGCTGAGGAGATCTGCCAGCGAGGAAGTCTGCCAGTCTGCCAGATTCAGGGGACGAACAGGAGGATGAAGGCCTGTCTTTGGAACATCTGTCCTGACTTATGAGGATGATCAAGGAGGTGATGGAGGCAGCTTCAGCATGGGATCCATATATGGAATGCCCTTGAGGTGGCATTGGCACCCTATAATAACGCCCTTGTCAGCATGCAGCAGCAGCAACAGCAGCTGCCTATCAACATATTTCTCAAGTCCATGAAGAAGGATCCTCCAAAGCCTCCACAAGCCTTGAGAAGTGCCTGAAGAAGCACCTGAAGAAGGGGAAGAGGCACCCCCAGAGGAAATGTAACTCCTCTGCTTTGCTGTGCAGTCATATCTCCATCGTCATTCACCGGACAGCATAGCTAATTCATCACCATCAAATTTAATCCACATCCATCACTGCTGAGTACCTGTATGATTTAAACTTATTATTATTATTATTATTATTATTATTATTATTATTATTATTATTATTATTATTATTATTATTATTATTACAGTTCACAGTATTATTATTATTATTATTATTATTTAATCAAAAATTATTTAATCTTATTAATCTTAATAATACTTGAAAATTAGAACTGTAAATCATTTATCATAAATGTATCTTAGGTCATAAAAATAATATATGTACTGTATATATACACATGTATGTATATATACAGTGTATATATATATATATATATATATATATATATATATATATATATATATATATATATATATATATATATATATATATATATATATATATATATATATATATATATATATATATATATATTATATAAATATATCATATATTATATATATGTATGTGTTACATATATATATATATATATATATATATATATATATATATATATATATATATATACATACATACAGGCAGTCCCCGCTTACTGGCGGCATCGGTTGATGGCATTTTAGTGTTACGGTGCTTGGCTAGCAACATCATTAACAGAATTTTGGCGCCAGCCAGTAAGTGATTTTCAGCGCTGGTAAGCAGCTTATCGGTGTCGGTAAGCAGTTTATTGGCACCGATAACCGGTTAATGGTGCTGATAACTGATTAACGGTGCCGTTAAGCGGTTTATCGGCGCTATTATCGCTGATTTTTGGTTATCAGCGATTTTCAGTTAGCGGAACCCCTACCATTAACCCGGGACTGTCTGTATATATAAATGAATGTTTGTATGTTTGTATGATTGTATGTTAGTGTGCTATAGAAATCTGAACCGCTTGACCGACCTAGATGAAATTTGGCTCGTGGCCATCATTTGACCCAACTGTGATAACAGGGTAGGTTTCAGACCCATACCCCCTTCCCTTAGTAACTTATGTGGTAACCATCTGACCAATCTAGACAAAATTTTCATGTGACCATCATTTGACGCAACTGTGATAATAGGGTAGGTTTCAAACCTGTACCCCATTCCCCTTCCCTTCATGACTTATGTGGTAACCGCTTGACCGATCTAGACAAAATTTAGCATGTGATCATCATTTGACACAACTGTGATAATAGGGTAGGTTTCAAACCCATACCCCCTTCCCCTTCCCTTCACAACTTATGTGGTAACCGCTTGACCGATCTAAACAAAATTTTGCACATGGCCATCATTTGACCCAACTAAGAAAATTGGGTAATTTTCAAACCCATACCCACTTCCCTTTGTAACTTATGAGGTAGCCGTTTGACCGATCTAGACAAAATTTCGCAAGTGGCCATCATTTGACCCAACTTAGATAATAGGGCAGGTTTCAAACCCATACCCCCTACCCCTATCCCATTCGCTTTGTAACTTATGTGGTAACCATTTGACTCATCTACGGCCATCATTTGACCCAACTTAGATAACAAGGTAGGTTTCAAACCCCTAGTCCCTTTCCCTTCCCCCATCCCCCTTCCCTCTGCAACTTATGTGGTAACCACTTGACTGATCTAGACAAAATTTGGCATGTGGTCATCATTTGACCCAACTCAGATAATGGGGTAGGTTTCAAATCCATACCCTCTTCCCCTTCCCCCATCCCCCTTCCCTTTGTAAACTTGTGGTAAATATGGTCTATGGGTTTATTATAGCTAATTTCATGTGCTTCATACCATAGAAATATATTACTGAAAAATGCTTTTCTTTCCTTTGATTAATAATTCTGTATCAAGGTCTGTGTTTAGGTTTAGTGGGGCTGTGTGCTTAGGTTTAGTGGTTTAGGTTTAGTGGGGGATGTGTTTAGGTTAGCAGGGGGTGTGTTTAGGTTAGCAGGGGGTGTGTTTAGGTTAAGCAGGGGTTGTGTTTAGGTTCAGCAGGGGGTGTGTTTAGGTTTAGTGGGGTGTGTTTAGGTTTAGTGGGGGTAAAGTGGAGAGTTACCACAACAATATCTAGATAAAATGGAGTCACCATAGTAATACCTGCATAAAAGGGACAGTCAGCACAGTAATACCTGGATAAAAAGGACAGTCAGCACAGTAATACCTGGATAAAATGGACAGTCAGCACAGTAATACCTGGATAAAAGGGACAGTCACCACAGTAATGTCTGGATAAAATGGACAGTCACCACAGTAATACCTGGGTAAAAGAGACAGTCCGCACAGTAATACCTGAAAAAAATGGACAGTCACCACAGTAATACCTGGATAAAAGGGACAGTCACCACAGTAATACCTGGATAAAAGGGACAGTCAGCACTGTAATCCTTGGATAAAAGGGACAGGCAGTACAGTAATACCTGGATAAATGAGACAGTCACCACAGTAATACCACCTGGATAAAAGGGACAGTCAGCACAATAATACCTGAATAAATGGGACAGACACCACATTAATGTCTGGATAAATGGAACAGTCACAATCATACCACCTGGATAAGAGGGACAGTCAACACAGTAATACCTGGATAAATGGGACAGCCACAACAGTAATGCCTGGATAAATGGGACAGCCACCACAGTAATGCCTGGATAAATGGGACAGTCACCACAGTAATACCTGGATTAAAGGGACAGTCAGCACAGTAACACCTGGATAAATGGGACAGTTAACACAGTAATACCCAGGATAAAAGGGACAGTCATCACAGTAATGTCTGGATAAAAGGGACTGTGAGCACAGTAAAACCTGGATAAATGGGACAGTCACCACAGTAATACATGGATAATTGGGAAAGTCAGCAGAGTAACATCTAGACATATGGGACAGTCACCATAGTAATACCTGGATAAATGGGACAGTCACTACAGTAATACCTGGATAAAAAGGACAGTCAGTACAGTAATACCTGGATAAACGGGGCAGCAGCCACAGTAATACCTGGAAAATGGGACAGTTACCACAGTAATATCTGTATAAGTGGGACAGTCAGCACTGTAATATTTGGATAAAAAGGGACAGTCAGTAGGAGGCACAGGAAATTTTTCTGAGGTTTTAGAGTTTTTTCCAGACAGCACTGGGTTGGTCAGCAGTATATAATTTTATATATATATATATATATATATATATATATATATATATATATATATATATATATATATATATATATATTATATATATATATATATATATATATATATATATATATATATATATATATATATATATTATATATATATATATATATATATATTATATATATATATATATTATATATATATATATATATATATATATATATATATATATTATATATATATATATATTATATATACTGTATATAATTGTATATATATATATATATATATATAATTGTATATATATATATATATATATATATATATATATATATATATATATATATGCACTAGCTGACCAACCCGGTGCTGCCCAGAACAACTCTGAAGAATCCAGAGAAAATTTCCTACATTCTTTGAATTGTTTTGTCATGTAAAAGTATGAGTACTAATCACTGAAAATACTTTTCTTTCCTGTGATTAATAATTTTGTCTTGAATTCATTACTTTAAATAAACATGATATATACATATATACATGTATCGTGGCACTTATCTGATTAAAATGGTGAGAGAGAGAGAGAGAGAGAGAGAGAGAGAGAGAGAGAGAGAGAGAGAGAGAGAGAGAGAGAATGACTGACTTGCAGTGGCAAACATTCTCGGGTTTTTCTAGTATGACTTGATGTTTAACTCCATTCATAAAGGGAATTTATAAATGAGAAAGAAAAAGAAAGAAAAAGAGATAGAGAGAGAAAGATTGAAAGCATGAATTTACTTTCAATAATTGAAAACCTTATGGATAAATTCCTCTCCAGATTGTTTGAGTGATGCCTTAAGAGAGTGAGTGAGTGAGTTTGGTAGAGGTGGTTGCTCTATGGTGAACTTGTCATTTGTGGTGGCGGTGTTGCCAAACTACCCCTAATTAATTCCAGACCTCATTTAAACCGACTTTGTAATACATCACCGTATCGTCTACAAAGCATGCGCTTATAGCTAATTCCGAAGGTAAAACAAAGAAGAAACAAAAAAATTAATGAAGAAATTTGCATCTGAAAGAATAAAAAAAAAAAAAGGAAATACCGTACTGTATACGTTGACATCGGGCTTAGCCATCAAATCAGCTACTGCGCATTGAAGATAGGGAAGTTGTTCTCGCTTCAGGAAATCGAAACTTTACTTATTGAAATTACCGATATATACTTTCAAGACTAATTTTATCGAGGTAATTAACAACTGTATTAATAATTATCATAAATTATGATTAAAATCCACAGTAAATTCTGATAAAAAATTGTTATAATGAAAGCAATTCTAATACAGTCAAACACATTTGTTTAACTTTTTATTATAGGGTTTGCAATGGGAGGAGTTTAAGAGAAAAACTATGCCCTAAAAGTATTGGAAGAAGTGGCTAGGCATGGACATGATGGAGGGAGGTATAGAAGATACTCAGACACTGTACAGAAGAATCTGCAAGAAGAATACAGCAACTTGAAATTGAGAAGAGTAGACGTTGGGAAGATTTCTGCACTAACAGCCCACTAAATGTCCAACAAAAGGCACGTGACCTCCTTGAGTCAGAGGAGAGGAAATACAGTCCGGTGGTAACAACAAAGCACAACAAGAAGCTACTCATTCTTCATGGGGGGCCTCGTGAGAAGCTGCAACACAAAGATGGCTTTCACAACCTGGCTGAGTCAACTTATCCCCATCAAAGGTCCCTCCTGAACCTGAGCCTACGGTGCTACTTATGCCAGGAAACCACACTCTGCCAAGAGAATAGAAAAGACCCTTATACAGTAGATTGACTTTTACAATTCCGAGATGATGGTAAGCTAGAGCTAACACCTACTGTCATTGATGAACTTGTTGAGAAGCAAGATGGCAGAGAGGATATTTCGAAAACCAGGTTATCACCATGGAGATGAGGGAAGCCACTAAAGAACTACACAGTGGCCTGACATCAACATACGGAAAGGTGACAAATCATCTGTCTACGTAGTGATGAAGAAAAGTGATTATTTTGAAAAGATACACAGGATCCTCCTGGACACTTCTAAATTCCAACATTTAACAAAGGACCCCACCAAGGACCTCAGAAAGAAAATATCAAGGCTTGTGACTAGGACCAACAATCAACAAGAAGTCGTAAAATTCCTTAGGGTGAAAGGAGATTATGGGCCCGGTTACTGCTACGAGACAATGAAAACCCATGGCAGGCAACCCCCTAAGGCCCATCATCTCTCAGATGACATCCCCAACCTATAAGATAGCGAGGGTCCTGAATGATGTGCTGATACCTTACATACCCAGCGCATATTCACTGAAATCAGAGTGGAGTTCATTGACCTCCGGCATGAAAATGGACCAAAAGACAACATCGCCTCACTCAACGCTGAAAGTTTGTTTACAGATGTTCCCGTCGAAGAAACGATCAGCAGCATCCTTGATCGTGTATAAAGATCCAACAAGAGCCCGCTGCCTATTTCCGAAGATGTCCTCTGAGTTATGCTGAAGGCCAATACTATGGAGGCCCCTTTCCTCTCTGATTGGGGGAATTATTTCGGCAAGTAGACGGAGTCGCCATGGGATCCCCACCAGGGGTACTTTTTGCAAATACAGGCAGTCCCCGGTTTACGACGGGGTTCCGCTTTTACGCCGCTCGCCGTGAACCGAAAATCGTTATAAACTAAAAATCGTCGAAAATCGCCAAAAATTATAAGAAAAACCTTACTTTTAATGCTTTGGGTGCATTGAAAACAATGTAAACTGCATTTTTATTGAGTTTTTCATCAAAAACCTCCAAATTATGATTATTCTGCCGTTTTGAGCCACATTTCTTCCGTCGATCGGTGTACGACGCGTCGTAATCCCGAACATGCGCTCATAAACCGGGAAATAATTTCTGATGAATATATTTGAAAAGCGCCAGAACCTCGAACGCCGTAAGTCGGACCGTTGTAAACCGGGACTGCCTGTATGTACATGGCTACCATTGAAGAAAGGACCTTTCAAGAGCATCAAAAACATGACACTTTTATAATAAAATAAGGTTTTATATATACTTACCAAGTAATTACATAGCTATAGTTTCTACTTTAAATGGCAGCTTAAGAATTGAAAATTCGCAGTAGCACTCTTTTTGTTTTGGTGCAGGTAAGTGCCCCGCCCACTTTCGGGGAAGAGTAGGTACAACGTAGCTCAGTTTGTTTATGCTTTATGTCGATGTGCACGGAGGAGGACGGGCTTGTTCATGTAATTACTTGGTAAGTATATATACAATCTTATTTTATTATAAAAATGTCCTTTTTATGTATGTTACTTACCAAGTAATTACATAGCTGAATCCCAACATTGATAGGAGGTAGGAAGCATGGACATGTGCTACTCCAAAAACATTATAAAGAAATGCATTTGAAACAGAAAAGAAAAGCTAGAGTTGTGGTAATGCTTGTTGTAACCTCACCTGGGGAGAGAGCAAGAGCAGGAAGATACTGACTCTTGGTCGCTGCTCATCTCAACCCGTAGGGACATGACCGGTAGTGTCAGGATTGTCCCTACTTCAGTGGGAGCTTTATGGTCAGGGAGTGCTTCTATGACTCAACAAAGCTTAAACACAACAATTGCCCTTGCTCTGGGCGAAAAATAGACCGACTAACACACAACCAAAAAACTATATTACCTGTACACCATTCAAAAACCATATATTACCCATCCATTAAAAACGAAGGTTGGAGGGTGCTCCAAAAACTCAACAACCTTAATCAAGGCTAGGAGACTGAGAAATAGGAGGATCACTCCTACCCCTCATTCCCTAGTGCCATGCCAGACACGGAGAATGGACCCAGCGTACTGTAGTCCTTGAACACAGTTTCAACGTCATGTAGATAATAGTTGGCGAAGACCAAGCGACACCTCCAATAAGTTGATTGGATTATGGTAGCTAGGGGGAGATTGTGTTAAAAAGCCAACGAAGTGGCTACTGCCTGTACTTCATGTACTTTTACTTTTAACAACAGCAAATTATTCTCCTGAATTCCCAAGTGAGACTCTACAATAATGTCTCTCAAAAAGAAAGAGATAGCATTCTGGAGAGAGGATGTAAAGGGTTCTTGACAGAACACCAGGGGTTACGAGAATCCCCTCCAATATTCTTGGATCTCACTGGGCATAATACTCTATTGTTCCGACAGTCCTACCAGTTCTGCAAGACTTTGGACTGAAAAAGAATGAGGCCAAGGGTTAGACGGGTACCCGCTTTTGGCTACGAACACTAAAATATATGAGCAAATAGCTGTCTCTTGCAAAAGACCAGCCTGTTGGACCAGGGCTTGTAACTCACTGACTCTTTTCGCTGTGGCTAAAGCAATTAAGAAGTGTTCTAGACAGATCTCTAAGGAGGACATCTGCACAGGTTCAAAACGCGGGCCTGACAACCAATGTAGGACTGCTTCTAGGTTCCAAGACGCTGGCTGCTGAGACTTCTGTTTCCTGGTGTCAAAAGACTTGACTAAGTCTGAAATGTCTGGGTCTGAGAAAATGTTCCCACCTCTATGCTTGAATACTGAGTTCAGCATGGATCTGTAACCCTTTATCGTAGAAGTCGAAAGGCCTCTCAAAGATCCTGGGCAAAGTAAAAATTTGGCTAGCTGGGCTACAGAGGTAGAAGAAGAAGAGATGTTACAGTCTTTACACCATCTCCAAAAACTGCCCACTTGCCTGATAGTACTTTGAAGAGGAGTCACATCTACATTTTGCGATAGCATTCGCAACTTCTCTTGAAAATCCTTTTGCTCCAACAAGCTTCCTGACAGTTTAAAGCCTGTCAGAGCAAGAGTGGACGAACCTTGATATCTGTTGAAGTGAGGTGGCCTGAGAAGATCTTTCCTCTGTGGAAGGAGCCGCAGAAAGTCTGACAGAAGTTCCAGAAGGTCTGGAAACCACTCCTTTTGAGATTAAAAGGGAGCTACTAGAATCATTGATGCGTAATGAGAAGTCTTGAATTTGCTGATAACGTCTCTTACTAGACTGAACGGAGGGAAGGCATACATTTCCAGGTGTGACCAATCCTGAAGTATCTCATCCACTGCCCAAGCCTAAGGGTACGGCGCCAGAGAGCAATACAGGGGTAGGCGATGGTTCCTGGACGTTGCAAACAAGTCTATCGATGATGTTCCCAACCGTTCCAACAGGTCAGTGCACACCTGTGGATTCAGTGACCATTCCGTGGGTAGAACCTGTTTGCAACAGCTCAATTCGTCCGCTAATATGCTTAGCTTGCCCTGAACAGAGGGTGAGAATCTGTGTAATGTTGTTGTGCGCCCAAATATCCCTGGCTAACTCGCACAGTGAGAGTGAGTGCCTCCTTGGTTTCAAATATAAGCCAGAGCTGTCGTGTTGTCAGAGTGAACCGGCAAAATGTTGAAGAGCCAGGTGAATCGCTTTCAACTCCTACAGATTTATGTGCAGTTTCCTCTCTTGAAGGAACCACTTCCCTGACACTTCCAATCGTCCTAATATCGCCCCCCAACCTAAGTCCTATCTCATCCGGGTTCGGATGAGATAGGGACTTCCATGAGTGGAACCTTCCTTCATGCGAGCCACTACTGAAGACCTTTTATTTCTTGTGTGATGGGGAACATGAAGGAATCTGAAAGAACCTTCTTGTTCCAACTGATTTTCAGAAAGAACTGCAAAGGCCTCACATGCAGTATCCCCAAAGGAACGAACATCTCTATGGAGGAGAGAGTCCATAGCAGGCTCCTCCAGTCATTGGCTGAGCAGGTCTGAAGACCCAGAAAATGACAGACTTCTTTGAGTGCATGATAGTATTCTCTTCTCTACGGAAAACCCAAAAAACCCTATAGTCTATCTTCATCCCCAAATAAAATTGTCTAAGAGGGATTCATTGGGACTTTTCCTGCCCAACTCCTGGGCTAACTGTACGGTTCTGAGAAGGTCCTCCGTGCACTTCTTCTGGGATGATGAACATATGAGCCAGTCATCCAGATATAGACAAACTTTCATGCCCATTAGCACTGGTGAAGATTTGAGAGGCTGTTGAACACCCTGAAGCATAGAACCTGAAATTGGAAAACTTTGTCCTGAGAGCGAATCTCTGGAATTTCCTGGAATCCTGCTGTACTGGGGTATGAAAGTAAGCATCTCTCATGTTTATCGAGACCATCCAATATTCTTGGGAAATTGCAGCAAGAACTGAGCTGTTTATCTGCATCCTGAACTTCGTGGTTTGGACGAACACGTTCACACCGCTTACATCCAGGACTGGCCTCCAACCCCCAGAGGCTTTGGGGACAACAAAGAGACGACTGCAAAACCCCTCCGATGACAAGTTTTCTACCTCTTCTATAGATCTCTTGTGGAGAAGAGCTGTGACTTCCTTTGAAAGGGCCAAAAAAAAAAAAACTCAGAGCCTATCAAGTGCGCTTTAAGGTGATGGGCAGGCACTTGTACTCTTTTGAAGGGAATCACATATCCTTCCTTGAGAACCCATAGTACCCATGGTTCTATCGATCTGGCCTCCCACTGCCTCCAGAAGTGTGGGAGTCTGGCATCCACAGGTAGACGGAGAACCGAAGTCTCACTTGCTAGAGACTGGTCTAGAAGAGGACTTCTTGCTGATAGGGCGAACTGATCTGGGATTTTTGCGTAGGCGTGAGGAAGCTCTTCCTCTGTTACCTCGAAAGGGCCGTGGCTGGGGAGGAGAGAGAGGGGCCGAGGATTAAATGAAATGGCAGGTGTTTGGTTAGACTCCATAGTTCGTTTGGATGACTGCGCAAGAAAGTTGTGAGTAGCCTTTTGCAATTCCGTAGCTACCCACTCTAATGTTGTTCAATGAAAAAAAGCTGGTACTGTCCTGATGAGCAAAAATAAGAGCAGATCTCTAGGAAGGTGTCACTCCTTTAGTGGTGAAAGAACACCACGTCTCTTTTCTTCAGTATACAGTACATGACGAAAAAAGAGCAGCTAACTCCTGTGTCCCATCTTGAATCACCTTGTCCGCACATACATGACAGGACTCTGAGCCAGTCTGCATGTACGAATATAGCAGAAACTCCCAAGGAAGGAGCTTCCTCAGTTGTATAGAATACATACCTCCTTTTGGAAAACCGAGGAGGAGAACAAAATACAGCTTTGCCCAACTCCCTCTCTTTCTTGGATGAAATAGAGAGGGCCATCTATGGGAGTCTAGTGGTACTCGAGGATTGACGTAACAAGAACGCTGATCCCGGGGAAGAAGGGGCCACAATGGAGAAATACATTGGGAAAAAGCAGAATAGAAAATAGTTCAATAATGAGGTTTAAGTTGAAGAAGGCTGTTCTGGTTCAGGTTCCTCCTCTGCTGAAGATACAGTGCAAAGCGCCAAATCTTACTGTGGTTCTTCTGACTTCAAAGACGAGGGTTCTTCAACAGCAAAGAAGAGTCTTGGGGTGCTGATGCACTTGTAGACTTCGCACGATCAGCGACAGGTGAAGAGGATACGGCCTTGGGGATCTGTGACACAGAAGGCGCCGAAACAGGTTGACCTGCAGCAATAGGGGTCTGAATCTGGAGTCTCAGACTCGTACCCCAATGTTAGAGGGCTGGGAGCCAATGGGATGTCTGGAGCTACAGCACGAATTGAACCTGCAGCAGGCTTATGAGCCACTGGGAGCTCGGCTCCAATGGGAGAGGGAGATCCCAAAGCGTGCTTGGGAGCCAATTGGCACTTGGGAGCCAATTGGCACTTGGGAGCCATTTGGCACTTGGGAGCCATTTGGCACTTGGGAGCCAATTGACACTTGGGAGCCAACTGGCACTTGTGAGCCTATGGGCATTTACAAGCCAATGGACGCTTATGAGCCAATGGGAGCTCTCTGTCATCCCAATAGCTGCAATAGAGTTCTTGATCCTTATGGCGCTTGTGAGGTACAGCTGGACGCACATCCACAACATGCCTATTCAAAGGCCTAGAAGACTCCTAAAAACGTCGACCGTGTCCTCTGGGTTCGGAATCTGAACCACTAGAAGATAAGGTGTGATCCAATTGGACAACTTTCGAGTGTCTGGTTGCCAAGACCTGGGAAATAGCAACAGGTTCGGCTGAGGATGCAACTACTCATGGGCAAACCCACTGACCTCCCTTGGACTTACGGTTAGCCTCCTCCAAGGTGCAGGGGGGTCTGACAGGGACCGAATTTAGGAGATCCATAAGACGCCTTCCAGTGGCTGTCCATCAATACCTGGGACCATCAACAGGCTCAACTGAGGAAGCAACTACTCTTGGGCAAACCCCACTGACCTCCCTTGGACTTAAGGTTTGCCATCTCCCAGGTACAGGGGAGTTTGGCAGGTACCTCCATCTAGGAGCATCAGTGGGACGAGTAGCCACCCCCTCCACAACATTAACCCGGGTGCAGGCACTAGCAATTGCACTATAATCCTCATTTGTTTTGTCCAAAAGAACTCTTACAAAAGCTCCTATCTGAGCAACAGCACTTACTAAAGAGTTGAATTTCTTATCCATCCGAGCTTCAAGACTGGCGATGGCACAAGGTTCAGAGGGAAGGGAGACTGGTAACGGAATTGTAAGGAGAGCGAGAGAAATAGGGAATTGGGGAACGAGAAGTCAAAGGTGTAGAAAAAGTCAGTTTAGGGGTAGAGGACACAGAAGGTCTAGCCTCGGCTCTAACAGCCGCATTCCTAAGCCTAGCTTTTCCTAATTTATCCAAATGTTTGGTCAACACTTTCCATTTACTTATGGCCTAATCCTTACATTCCTACAAGGCAAGTCAGGAAAGATACTTGTCCACGGCAGTGAAAACAAACAATGTTCGTCATATTTAAATGAAGTCAACCTAGTATTACAGCCTTGCTGCAATGCTGGTTACTGGTCACACTCGTGCCTGACATAATAGTCCAAAAAATTGAAGAAAGGTTAGGCTATGCTAAGCTAAGCTATGAAAATAAAGCTTGGAGGCTACCAAATGAAAGAATACTTCACCAAATCCTTCGATAGACAACCAAACCATCCGGTGAAACTACTCCTGAATTAACAAAACACAGATGCTGAACGACAGATGTTCGGTCATCAACAGCAGAAATGCACTGAGCTCTTTAGCTGTGGTGGAACTATTCTTCTCCCAAAGTGGGCGGGGCACTTACCTGCACCAAAACAAAAGAGTGCTACACCGAATTTTCAATTCTTAGGCTACCGTTTAAAGTAGCAACTATAGCTATGTAATTACTTGGTAGTGTCATATATAAAGACTAAGATTTATGGGCAGTACATCAACGACATATCCGTCACAATAAAAGAAACTGACAATGTGAGAAAACTAGCAGATGCTCTGAAAAACTCGGTGCTCAACTTCACCACAGAGCACAGCCAGCAGAAGACTTTACTGCTTTTTTATTTCCTGGTAAAACAACAAGGAGGCCAGTTTAAAACGACCATGTATACAAAGGCAACGAACCCTGGCCATTGCTTGAACGCATGAGGAGAATGCCTGGATGCATATAAAAAGTCTGTCATGAGTACATATGTCAATAGAGCCTTCACACAACACATCGTGGAGACACAACACATTGTGGAGAGACATACACAACAAACTTGACAGAATTCACCACTGCTGACAAACAATCGCTAAGCAGATCAAATCATTGAAACTGCAATAAAAAAGAAAATGGATGAATTTTACCAAACCAACACGCAATGAAAAAGGAGGAGAATCCATGATCTTATATACCATCAGTCATGATTGGGATAGTTTTGATATATTTACTCTTCTATTTATCATGTGTTATGTGTAATAATAATAATGTTGAAATATCATATGTAGTGTAATGTCAGATCTCAAAAGAGTTAGTGATTTAGATAACTTAACAGCGCAATTTAGAATTAATAATATCTTTCCTGATAATAGCATAGTAGCAGGAGAGAGAGATTCAAGTTTTAGACCAGATGTGCCATCTGTCACCAGTTAAGATAAAGCGCTGACAGGTCAGGAATAACAATTGCTGATCAGTTCTGGAAACCAACTCGGGTTTTTCGTTTTGTTTTTAAAACATGCCAGTCATAATTAGCCAGTTGCAGTCTGTTTGATCATGTAAAGGTTTCTGTAAAAGCTTTGTCTCATACGAGAAGAAGACAAATGATTTCAAAATGTTACATGTATTCCATACGATTTTCTGGTAAAGACTGGAAATGCAATGCAACAAGTTTTGCATTTCTCAAACACATGGCAATTGCGTCATGTTTAAGATTCATTGCTCTGATCATGTATTGTCCCAATTGCATTCAAAACATTTTGCTTCCTTCTTCTAGAACCTTCTCTTGTATCCCCAAAATGCCTTAATGACGTCATATGATTGTTTCATTTCATACTGGAATCCAAATTTATCATTCTGATTTCAGAGACCATTCAAAACAGCTGTGGTTCTCTCTCTCTCTCTCTCTTTCTTCTCTCTCTCTTGTCTCTTACTTCAAAAGATTAATTTTTGAGATCTGGTAATCTTAGCTTTTGAGATCTAAAAAATTTTGTGTAGTCACTGTGTTAATCTTAGCTTTTGAGATCTGAACAAGGAAAAGTAAAAAAAGTGTGTTTTGTGAATCTAAAGCAGCTGCAAGTGATTTTACAAAGGTTTTCACAAGCTTGTGTAAGGTAAAGTGAATTTTACTTATTATTACCATGGTATAATAAGGTATATTGAGAGAAATTTTGCCTTAGTGAAATTATTATTGATAAATCTTTTGTGTATTTTTGTGTGTTCTTGTGTTTGCAATCTCTTG
>NC_089746.1:2884709-2892209 GCF_040412425.1 Macrobrachium rosenbergii | reverse complement strand
TACACAATTTATGTTAATGTCACTAATTCAAATAAAATTGTACTGTCCTCATGCTATGATAGCAGCACAATACAGATACAGTAATGTAGTTGTCACAGAATATGTTTTTCATTAAAAATACAAGTGATATGCTTAAACCTATTTGCAGCACGGGGTAAAAAATTACATTTTTATAATAGTTTTATATATATTTACCAAGTAACTACATAGCTATATGTTTCTAACTATCGCAGCAACTTAAAATTTGAAATGCACAGTAATGCTCTATTGTTTTGGTGTAGGTAACTACACCCTACCCACTTTTGGGATAGAATAGGTACAACACAGCTGAAGAGCTCAATTCATTTGTGCCCTATGTCCATGACAGGGGAGGAGGGAGGACTCTGATCATGTAATTACTAGATAAGTACTATATATAAAACTATTTTATTAACAAAAGTCATTTTTATATAAGTAAAGTAACTACATAGCCGAATCCCACACTGACAGGAGGATGCATGGACATATACTAAAAAATACAATAAAGATGATGAATTTGAAATAGAAAAGTAGCTAGCATTGGTGGAATGCTTGTTGTAAGAGAGAGCTACAGCAGGAAGATACTCCCTCTGGTTGGAGCTCATCTCAACCTGTAGTGATGTAGCAGTAAAGCCGAGAGCCGTCTCTACTTCAGTGGGAAGCCTTGCAGCCAAGGAGTACTCCAAGGGCTGCCAAGGCTTTACAAAATAAAAGCAAGTCCCCTTGCCCTGGGCACAGTACAATGAAATCAACCATCACTCATCCATTAAAAACAATGACTGGTGGGTACTGTTGGGTACACAGTACCCCCAGGCTTCCCAAAAACACAACCACCTTCAACAAGGCGAGGAGATAGAAGAATAGGAGGAATACCCATATCCTTCTTTCCCAAATACTATGCCAGTAAAGGCTAACAGACCTAAAGTACTGCAATTCCTGTCTATTGTCTCCACATCTCATAAATAATAAGAAGCAAACACTGACTTGCGCTTCCAATAGAATCATGGAGAGCGACAAGTTCTGCTTAAACAGCAACAAAGTGGCGACTGCTCTTATTTCATGAGCTTTAACTTTGAAAATAGGAAAAACATCTTCTTGAACTTCCGACTGCAACTCAGATATCACGCTCCTAAAAAAGAAGGCCAAGGCATTCCTGGACAATGGACGTGAGGGGTTCTTGACCGAACACCGTAAGTTATGCTTCTGACCCTTTTGGTCCTTTCAATATAGTACTTCATTGCTCCTACTGGGCAGAGCTCTCTCTTGGTCTGCTGGACCAAGGATAACCACTAAGTTCTTGATAGTTAACGAACGGGGCCAAGGATCAGACAGGGTTTCGTTCTTTGCCAGGAATCTGAGAGTGAATGAGCAGACTGTACGAGGGTAAGTCAAAAAGTTCCAGGAAAAATTGTTGAATGATGTATTTACATGAGATAAACCTTTAAATACGGTAAACAATTATCTGTGTGATGTAGTGATCATATAGACTTGTTACCTCAGTCATCCTCTTGCTACGTGGTGTTAACATGCTTCAGAAGAATGCTTCTTGAACCAATGGAAAATAAAAATTTTGAGATGAGCTAACATCAAGTTCTATTAAGCTTGATTGGAAACCAGGAAAAATTATTGAAGCTTTGCAACAAGTTTATGGAGATTCTTCTCCATCTAAATCAGTTGTTTATGATTGGATAAAGCGATTTAAGGATGGTTGGGAGGACCTCAAAGACAACCCAAGAGAGGGAAGACCATCGACTGCAAAAAATGAAAGAATTATTGGCTTGGTGCAGAATCTGAGTGGATGAAGATCGTCGGATTACTATCGATATGATAGCTAATGAAACCAGGATCTCCCATGGTTCTGCATTTTCAATTTTTAAATGAAAATCTTGGTTTGGAAATAAGCTTTCAGTACGTTGGGTTCCAAAGCGTTAGCGCGAACCAACTGCATCAAAAAACTGAACTTTCTCTTGCAGTTTTTAGCGAAGATTGAATCAAATGAATCAGGTTTTTGACGGTTATTTACTAGAGATGAAACTTGGATTCATCAATATGACCAGAAAGTAAAATTCAATCAAAGCAATGGTTACCAAGAGTTCCGCTGCACCAGTGAAGTTCAAAGTGGCGAGATCTGCCCAGAAAGGTTATAGCAACAGTGTTTTGGGACTCCAAAGGAGTGATTTTGATTGATTTCCTTGAAGGACAAAAAACAATCACGGGAACTACTACAAGGTGTTTGCAAGAACTAGAAGGGCTGCATTGGCTAAAGAACGTCGAGGAAAGTTGCACACATAGATTTTATTCCATCATGATAGCAGCTCAGCACATTCATCAAGGGTTGCAAGAGAAGTCCTACGGAAATTTGGGTGCAAACTCTTCCATCCCTCATATAGTCCTGATCTTGCTCCTTCAGATTTTCCTGTTCCCAAAACTCAAGGAACACTTAAGAGATCCGGTTTTGAATCTTTGGATGCTGCTAAACATGCAGTTTCAACATGGTTTACTAGAAAGGCCCCAGAATTTCTAAGAAGGGTTGCAGAGGAGGTGGAAACAGCGCCTTGAAGAAAAGTGTATAGAGAGTTAGATGGTAGATATGTGAAAATGATGTTTGAATTTCCTTAAATAAAGAGTATATTGAATTTTTCCTGGAACTTTTTGACTTACCCTCGTATCTTCCTGCAAAAAGCCAACTGTTCTATCAGAGGCCTGCAATTCACCGATCCGCTTTGCCATAGCCGAGGCAAACAAAATGAGGGTTTTACTGGTCAAATCTCAGAGATGAGGAGTGAAGGGGCTCAAATGGAGGGCCCGAGAGCCATTTGAGAACCACGTCAAGGCTCCAGGTGACTGACACTGACTTCTCCTTTCGAAGTGTCCAGAGATTTAATTAGGTCACTTATACAGTATCTTGATTTGTGGACAAATCCAATCCTCTATGTCTAAACACAGAGTTTAGCATAGCTCTATAACCTCTGATGGTGGAAGTAGCTAAAACTCCAGAAGACGTCAGGAACATAAAAAAATCAGCAATATGGGCTACAGAAGTTTCAATACAAGAGACGTCACGTCTTCGGCACCAGCTGCGAAAGACTGTCCACTTTGCTCGGTGGATGTTAGCAGAAGACAGAAGTCTGTACTTAGTGATTGCTTCTGAAGCTTCTCTTGAAAAGCCCTTCACTCTGACAAGCTCCCTGACAGTCTGGAGCCTGTTCTTGGTGGAACATATCACATTGAGACTGCTTTTGAAGGCTTTGTTTCTCACGCAGAAGTCTGGGGAAGTCAGGAGGCTGAGAAGGCTCAGGAACCACTCCTTCCGCTACAAGGGTCATCGACGTGTTGCTGTGGGATACAAACTTGGTTAGGACTTCTCTCACCATACTGAATGGCTGGTAGGTGTACACATCCAGGTTCGACCAGTCCTGGAACATGGCATCCATTGCCCATGCCAGAGGGACCTGGCTGGGGAACAGTACAGTATAATGGGAGGCGATGTTTCCTTGACGTTGTAAACAGGTCTATTGACTGCCTTCCCCACCATTTCCACAGGTCAGTGCACACCTGCGGATTCAGTGTCCATTCCGTAGGTAGAACCTGTCTGTAACAACTTACCTTGTCCGCAAGAACGTTTAATTTGCCCTGGATACAACAAGTCACAATTCTGGTGCTATTGTTCTGTGCCCAGAGGAGAAGATCCTTGGCCACTTTGTAAAGGGAGAAGGAGTGAGTCCCTCCCTCATTCTTGATATAGGCCAATGCAGTCGTGTTGTCCAAATGGACTGGGACTGCCTTGTCGAATGTTGCTGTCGCAAAATGCTGAAGGGCCAAATGAATCGCCTTCAGCACCCCTACGTTGATGTGTTGCTTTTTCTTGTCTAGAGACCACGCCCCGGAAACTTCCATGCTGTCTAAAAGAGCCCCCCAACTCAGATCTGACATGTCTGAGTATGTTAGGCTGGGGCTTAGAGGATGCAGTGATTTCCCTATTAGAAATCTTTTCTCTACAAGCTACCACCAAAGGTCTTCCTTGATCTCGGGAGTGATGCAGAAAATGAAGGAGTCTGGAAGAACCTTCCTGTGCCAACTGGCCTTTAGGAAGAATTGCAGGACTCTTGTGCGTAGTCTTCCTAAAGGCACGAACTTCTCGATGGATGAGAGTGCCCAGCAGACTTATCCATTCGTTGGCTCAGCAGGACAGGCGAGGCAGGAAGTTTCTTACTTTCTGGAGGCAGGCTTGGATCCTTTTGTGGGATGAAAAAGCCCGAAAACTGTTAAGCTGTTAAGTTGATGGGTGAGGACACTATAGACTTTGACCACCCAGGATTCTGCATTCCTGGCTTCCCATTTGTCCAAAAAATGGAGAAGCCTGGCTCCTATGGGATCATGGAGGACAGGATCCTCACTTGCGAGAGGCGGTTTAGCGGACGACCTCTTGATTGGTTGGACTGACTGCAGATTTGCGCGCAGGCGGGGCTGAAACTTAGCTCTTCCGCCTCAAAATGGCTACTGTTGCAGCAGAGAGATTGTTCTCGTACTGAACGAGACTGAAGTACCACAACTTGGCTCCTTGAAATGTTTTGTATATTGCACTACTGTAGATCTTGGGTCAACTTCTTTTGCAAGTTTGATGCAACATGCTCTACCATAGCTCAAGGGAATAATGCAGAATGATCTAAAGGTGCAAACAGGAAAGCCAACCACTGGGAGGGAATGACGTCTTTTGCGGTGAACGTGCACCACAATTCTCTCTTTTTGAGAACTCCCATGTAAAATAAGGCTGCCAGCTCTTGAGAGCCATACCTGATCGCCTTATCTACACATGAGAGAACTTCTAAGCAGTTCAATGAGAAGTTCTCTTGAAGAGAGTTACAGTCCTCAATTTTCTCAGCCAAGGGCCCCATGGTCCAGTCTAAGAAACTGAAGGCCTCGAAGACCTTAAACACATCCCTGACTAGACGATCAAGTTCTGAAGACTTAAACATAATCTTGGCTGAGTTAAACACTGATCTCTGCACTGGAGAAGTCCCCCTGGGAGGAGGTAAAAACTCCCAAGAAAGGAGCTACCCCAGTGGCGTACGATAGGTAGCTCCTTTGCAACGATTGAGAGGGAAGGGGGCTAAACACAGCCTTACCAAGAACCCTCTATTCTGCTAGCCAACTATCAATACTGGATAAAGCCTTCCTATAAGATGAAGAAAGGACCATCTTCGGTAGCACAGCGAACCTTGTTCAATACCTCATATAAAATAGTTCTGTGTATTGAGATGCTGAGAAGTTGAAGTGTAACGAAATTATTTTCAGAAGTATTTGTATGATAGTGTCCTGTTGACGACTAATGTTATTCATCAGACGACATAGAGGAAGGAGCCAAGCCTGGATGATCCTGTGTCGCTGAAGGTTCGTTCTGCAGAAGTCCTCAAATGCTATCCAAACAGCATTGGATAGGTTCCAATGAAGGATCCGTAACAGCTGGGAGTGGTGCTGAATGCTTGGCTACTTGCATGGAGTGGACAAGAGGGCGCACCAACACAGGTGGGTGCGCGGACACGGGAACACTAGTACACAGGTGAACTCAGACAAATGGCGCTTGGACATCGCTGGGTGTTTGGATACTGCACGATCAGACACTAGCCGCTTGGCCACTGGGCGTTCATACACTGGGCGCTCGGACACTGATCGCTTGGCCACTGGGTGTTTGGACAACGTGCGCTCAGAAACTAGATGCTCGGAAACTGGGTGCTCGGCTGCTGGGCGCTCAGACTGCTTCGGTGCCAAATACTGGCAGTCTGTCACTGAAGGTTCATGAGATGCATAATTGGGGCTGTCCCAAAAACTGCAGGCGGGAAGCGGATTGCGCTCATTCCCTAAGCAGCTTACAGGGAAGCAGGGAAGTGTGCTCAGCAGAAGGAACATGCCTTTTCAACAGCCTGGAAACAGTCAAAAACGCCAACGTCCTCTGTCCGCACTGGAGTCTGAGTCACTGGACTAAAGAGCATGCATCCGCTGTCCTGGGATTTACGAACAAGAGGCTCGACTGAGGGGGCAACTACCTGTGGGCAAACCCCACTGACCTCCCTTGGACCTCCTGTCTGCCTCCTCCCAGGTTTAGGGGAGTTTGACAAGGACCTTTGTCTAGGAGCATCAGTGGGACGAATAGTCACCTACTCCACTGACACTGCCTTTCTCTGCCTGTCTCTATGAAGTTTGTCAAAATGAGAGTCTAAAACTTTCCACTTCCCCTGATCCCAATCTTTACATTCTTCACATTTAGGGTCAAAAGAGCAAATCTGCCCTCTACAATGGCAACACAGTGTGAGTCATATTTAGCAGAAGTTAGTCTGGTATTACAGCCTTTGCTGCAATACCTAACACCAGACAAACTTGAATCATACATAAGTCACAATCGGTCAATTAAATTGTCTAAATCAATAACTAGCTAAGCTAATAATGATTAGCATGCTACCAAATCGAATGAATACTTCACCAAATAAGGCGAAAGCCACAACCATCCGGCGAAATTTCAAACAAGAGCTGCTCAACCAACTGATGATCAGTCACTGACCGGCAGAATGAATTGAGCTCTTCAGCTGCGTTGTACCTATTCTTCCCCGAAAGTGGGCGGGGTCTAGTTACCTACACAAAACAACAGAGGGTTACCACAAATTTCAAATTTTAAGCTCAGGTGATAATTAGAAACTAACAGCATGTATTTACTTGGTAAGTTACTCATGTAAAATTCCAAATTTGGGATACTTCATACATATATATATATATATATATATATATATATATATATATATATGTATTGTATTTCATAGATATAACAACCTCGCCTTTTACATGGATATACCTTTGGTAAGAGCTGGTCAGGTTGCTGAATTTGGGAGTGGGGGATCCACCCAGTCACTTGACTACCTGTTACACATTTTTCTATGGCAACAAAAGTATATGCATGGTGCAGTTGCAGGCGGGACTATGAAAAACTTCTGGGTTGTATATCTGCTTAAGAAGAGGGAATGAATCAGTCACCCTTCTTTCATCCATTAAGCCAACCATGAACATTAGGCAAGATGTTTTAGTGTCCAGAGGCACTTAGGTTGCTACATAGGTAGCTAAGCAGCATCACAGGTCCTAGGGAGTATGTCCAAGGGCTTGTGGATAATGTTATTATTGGTGACCTCCCAAAGGCAAAATGAGATGAAGATGTTGCATCCTGTAATGGTAGCACCAGAAACTCTTACTTGATATGCAAGTTCACTATGTTTGTTGCATAAAATGTGCTACGAAGACATATATCCTCTGCACTCTTTTTTACCTAACCTAGCTGTTTTTTATTGCAACGCTAGGCAGACTGCTGTTGCCAACAGTGTATCATTTTCTACCATCAGGTTTATTACTACTCAGTTTGCTAGTTTTATCTTGGCTATAACTAGAATAATGAATCCCATAACCTGTCTCTCTCAGCAAGCTGACTTCCCACTGGGCCCC
>NC_089746.1:2737209-2879709 GCF_040412425.1 Macrobrachium rosenbergii | reverse complement strand
GTTACACCGAGGCTGATTAGTTTGAGAGTTTTATCTACGCCAAGAGGAAAATGGTCTTCATATGGCTGTAACTTCCTCTTTAGAAAAGACAACATGTCGGCAATCCGGACTTTGGTAAATAATGACTCAACATCTAGGCTGAGCAATTTGATGTTAATAGATGGGATATTTAAACTGTTAAATTTTTGTATAAAATCCTCTGAACGTCTGATGTGGGAGGATGAGAAGGTTCCTAGAAAGGGTGATAATAGGTCTGCAAGCCATTTTGATAGTTTACACATGAAAGAGCCCATGCTAGATATTATAGGGCGTAACAGAATCCCATCTTGTGTTTTTGGGAGGCCACAAAAATAGGGGAGGGAGGGGTTGATTATCTTGAATGCCTCTAGTAATTCTATGTTCTTCTTATTACCCTCTATGGTTCTGCCTGATTTGTTAAATTTGGCAGCAATGTTTGTTGTGGGATCTTTCATTAATTTACCATAGGTCTCCGCATCGTTTAAAAGATCTTGAACTTTATTGACGTACATCTCCTTATCTAAGAGAACTATTTTCCCATCTTTGTCAGACTTTGTGATTATGATATCCTCCCTTTTCCGTAACCTAACCATGGCATTTTGGAATCTTTTCAGGAGTAAAGTTTTGTTGTTATTTTGCTCCATGACATTTAGCAAAATGTCTTTGAGACATGCATCTTTTTTTTCATAATTGTTTTTCGCTAAATGTTTATCAAATGCAATTAAGAAATTAAGATTACCCTCGGGACCTGGTTTTAGGCCAAATGAAACACCAAGATTTAAAACTGTCTGTTCTTCTGCAGTGACGGGATGGTTAGAGAGGTTCAGCACATTATTGGGTAAGCCAAGACTGTTCCATACACTGTTCCTAATGCTGGAATCTGCTATCATCAATCAAACCAACAATATGAACCTGTCAGGAGGACATTAGAAATGGGATGACATTAATCCTCAGGCCTTTTCTTAAGAAGGTGTTTCAGAAAATACAACCACCAGACTCATCGCCAAAAGGGAGCTAATGAAGCCAAAAATCATATGTCATAACAGAATTGTAGTTCACTGCTGCAGCCAAGCTGACTTTATGAAAACTGTAACGTAAAGCAGACAGTTTTAATCTTAAAGTTCCTTCCCCCCTGGCAGAAGGTAAATGGATATGCATTAAACCTTTGTTCCCATACCTATCCCTAAGCTAAGGGATTGGTTGCTTTAATGCACCATCTCCAACTACCTCTGTCAAATGCAAGGCATTCTTCAAATTCCCCGACACTTTACAGCACCAACTAATCCTTTGCCTCCCTCTGGACCTTCTACCCGTAACAGGGTCCATCTGACCCCTCCTCACTCTTTCATTCTCATTCATCCTTACCAAACAATCTCAGTCTGGACTCTCTTTTCATATCAATAAACCACATCCATACTTCTAACTTACTTATTTTCTAGTCTCTCATGTGGTGAGATCCCCAAAATCCACCTTAACATACTCATTTCTCTCCACTCCAGCTTCTCTTCCTTCTTCCATATTAATGCCTGTGTGTCTAACTATAAATCAGAACTGGTCTGATTACAGTAAAATTGATCTTCAAGTTTGTATGTGGCATTCTTTTATCACACTCCTCCACTTATTTTGCCACCTCCTCCACTTCCCCAAAGCTGCATTTATCCTGTTTTTAAACCTCAGTTTTCTACTGTCCCTATTGGCTTAAAGCAGATCCTAAGTACTTGAAATTCTCCACCTACATTAAACCTAGGCCTCTTCTACCCTGTATATACAGTATAACTCATCCTCTCCTTGCTTGCTTGACACCATAGCTTCACTTTTACCCACATTTACCCTTATACCACCCCATTCAGGATTTCCCTGCCACTCTCACTGTTCTTTGCAGTTCTTAATGAGTCTTTGCTGTAAATACCAGATCATCTGCATATAACAGTCCCAAAGATTTTCATTCCTAATCCCTACATTCAGTGCAAATGGAAATAAGCTGCGTGCCTATCCTTGATGTACATCAACTCTGCCCTCAAACAATTCTGATTTGCCACATATTATTCCTACTGTTCTCATTCTTGCATACATCATTTCAAAACATGTAATCCTCTTTCTTAAATACCAAAACACTATTTCTCTCGGTATTCTATCAAATGCCATTTCTAGGTCTATTACATGCCCAGCAGAACTTCTGACTACCTCCTACTAGCCTCTTTTCCAGTAATTCTTATTATAGATAGCATCAACACTACCTCTCCCTGTAATGAAACCATTATGTTGCTCAACAATCTTCACAGTTGCTCATACATAATCTCTCATCTCCATTAAATAACTGTATTATTGTAGAGTCTTGATATTTAACATTTAGTCCAATGCATTAACATAAACGCACCATAGTCATTCAGCCATTATTACTTCTGTGAATAAATTGTGAAGTGAGCAACCCAAGTGGTATTGTTATAAGTCCTGCAATGGCTCTCCAGTACCGTACATGATAGCCCAATCATAACAAATATCATTGAATAAAAAATAAGTAACTACAATATCGTGAATTAAAGTGTTTATGATACTCTTCGTTTGTGTGTTCTGGGCGTACCTGTAGACTGGAATCCCCAGAGGTAGAAAAAAACTCCATCTCACGAGAGGATGGGGGAATAAGATAAACAGGTTTGTTGAGTCTTGATGTGGACATCTAGCAGGCAAAAAAAAAAGGTAATTGTTAATTGACTGATTTAAATTGATAAAAGTCGTGTTTTCAACCTAATTTTAGGGGGTTGCACCAAACATGCAATACAAAATGTGTCTGAGAGAGAGAGAGAGAGAGAGAGAGAGAGAGAGAGAGAGAGAGAGAGAGAGAGAGAGAGAGAGAGAGAGAGAGAGAGAGAGAACAATATCCTTCTGCAAAAGTCATTTTACTTACTGTATGCAATTTCTGCATATTGCATGGACTATTACCATATTATTATTATATCATAAAATATGAACATTGCAATCATGTACCACTTGCATTCTGATAATGTTTACATTTTCAAAATTAACTGACTGAGCTTTACCAATATCATCAATGCAAAAGATAGCAGAGTACTGTACTACCAGCATCATCACTGCCATTTGTTGTTTAATGAAACAAATTTGGATATACATTTTTTATAAATTAACAAAGATGAATTAGCCCTTTGTTGGCCGAGTTGGTTGAGCTTCAGACCGTCATTCGATGGGCCGAGTTCGATTCCGCCGCCGGCTGATGAAGAGTTAGAGGAATTTATTTCTGGTGATAGAAATTCATTTCTCGCTATAATGTGGTTCGATTCCACAATAAGCTGTAGGTCCCGTTGCTAAGTAACCAATTGGTTCTTAGCCACGTAAATAAGTGTAATCCTTCGGGCCAGCCCTAGGAGAGCTGTTAATCAGCTCAGTGGTCTGGTAAAACTAAGCTATACTTACTTTTACAAAGATGAATTAAAAATTGCTCCTTAACTTTATTTATAAAAATTCCAAAACATTTTGCGGCCTGTCCATTCTTCCTTTCTTCAGCCACAGCTACGACCTGCAGCTTATACTTTCTAAAAACATTCTTCTCCATTGCATGAAAGAAAACAATTATTTGTTTTACTTATGCAAGTCATCAATGGGAATCAGCAAGTTTTTAACCAGCTGACAACTGTTATACAACTCTCTATAAACATGCAATAGTTACGGTATCTAACATCGGCAAACAGCTGCCATTTAATTTGGGTGTTTATGTCAGTGTTTGCTGCTGTTTATGCCATTGTTTAGCGTGACATATTAAGTGGTGGTTAATTATAAGCAGCCGCCATGAATTACTAAAAAAGCAGTAAGTTTGGTAAGCCTGGCTGAATGTATGATGATTTGCATTCAGTCTACCGAATATATGCTTCTAGGCATATCAATTAGTTAAAAGCTCACTTAGTATTATCAATGAAATCCACTGAAACTGTGACAGGCATAGTAAGCTTAGTCTAGCATAATCTACAAAAAATGAAACTTGCTAATTAAGGATATCCTAGTGTAATCTACCGAAAATGTAATGAAATCATGTTTTGATTACACAATTTTAAGGCTGAATGATACACAAGTATATACAGCACTTGTTTCCCAATACTTTGTGACTTATCTAGCTACCATAACATTTTGTTCTTCTGAATATTGATTAATCATCGGTTGAATATCAAAATGACATTTTTATGATAAAATAAAGTTCTATATATACTTACCAAGTAACTACATAGCTATTATGTTTCGTTTATTGGCAGTTTAAATTTGAAAGTTCGCCGTAGCATTCCAATATTTTGGTGTAGGTAACTCGCCCCGCCCACTTTTGGGGACAGATAGGTACAACACTACTAACAAGCCCAATTTGTTTATGCCCTATGTCCATGAGAGGGGAGGGAGGGAGGGCTTTGATCATGTAGTTACTTGGTAAGTATATTTAAAACTTTATTTTATCATAAAAATGTCATTTTATATAAGTAACTTACCAAGTAATTACATAGCTGAATCCCACATTGACAGGAGGTGGGATGCATGGGCATGTACAGTAAACCCACCATATTCGCGTTCTGATGATTCGCGGATTTCTCTGTGGAACGTATCTACCATTATTTGCTGAATATTTGCCCATTCGCAGTATTTTTCACTGAGAAATATTCACTAATTACTGTATTTTCATCTCATTTTTCATGATTAAATGCACTTTTTGTGACAAAACTATTAAAATACTCAGGTATCCGCATTTTTAGAGGGTTTTTCTTGTGTTTAAACTATCAAAATAAGCAGTTCTAAGTGTTTTTAGAGGAGTTTTGAGTATTCGCAGCATTTAGCTATTCGCAGGGGGGTGCAGTACGCATCCCCTGCGAATACAGGGGGTTTACTGCGCTACTTAAAAAACACTCATGAATGGAGATGAATTTTAAAATAGCAAGTAGTTAACATTGATAAAATGTTAGTTGTAACCTAACTGGCGAGAGAGCTCCAGCAGGAAAATACTGCCTCTGATGCAGCTCATCTCGACAGTAGTGGCGTGGCAGTGAAGCCAGAGGCACCTCTACATCAGTGGGGCTTTGCAGTCGAGGAGTACTCCAACGGCTGCCAAAGCATACAAAAAACACAAAAGCCCTTGCCCTGGGCGCAGTACCAAACCAAGACCATAAAACACAAGTTACACCTACAGTACACCATATAAAAGACCAGTTACCATAACCCATTCATAACATGACAAGACTGATGGGTGCTCCAGGTACTCTGTACCCTCCAACTTCCCAAAACTCGACAACCTAAATTCAAGGCGAGCAGATAGAGAAATGTAAGAAAAAGTTAAGTATACCTTAGTTTTACCAGACCACTGAGCTGATTAACAGCTCTCCTAGGGCTGGCCGAAAGGATTAGACTTATTTTACGTGGCTAAGAACCAATTGGTTACTAAGCAACAACCTACAGCTTATTGTGGAATCTGAACCACATTATAGCGAGAAATGAATTTCTATCACCAGAAATAAATTTCTCTAACTCTTCATCAGCTGGCCAGGGAATTGAACTCCGGCCCATCGAGTGACAGTTCTCAGCTCTACCTACTCACCCAACGAAGAGCTGAGAAATGTAAGAATACCCCCTACTCTTCCTCCCCCAACACCATGCCACCACAGATAATTGGCCAAGGGTACTGCAGTTCTCAGAGTTTCGATGTCACGTAAATAAAAATTCGCAAACATTGATTTGCACCTCCAGAAGGTGGATTGCAGAATAGCAGAGAGGGATAAATTCCGCTTGAAGAAATTCGGAGTCGCTACTGCCCTAATTTCATGGGCCTTAACCTTGCAGATTGACAAGTCTTCCTCTTGAATCTTATGTGCGACTCGGAAATCATGTCTCTCTAGAAGAACTCCAATACGTTCTTGGATAAAGGATGGGTCGGCTCCTTAACTGAACACCAGAGGTTAGGGAACGCCTCTGATACTCTTAGTTTTCTCTAGATAATACTTTAATGCTCTTACTGGACAAAGAGCTCTCTCTTGGTCCGTAGGACCTAGAATGTCTGTTAAACCTTTGATTGTGAATGAATGGGGCCAGGGAAAAGACATTGTTTCATTCTTCGCTAAGAACACCATAGTAAAGCAACAGACTGCGTCTCCTTGTGTGGATCATACCTTCTTGCTCAGAGCCTGTAACTCACTAATTCTCTTAGCAGTGGCTAGAGCGACTAGAAATAGTGTCCTTCTTGTAAGATCCCTGAGGGATGTGGATTGGAGAGGTTCAGAAGGAAGAGCCGAGAGCCATTTTAAAACGACATCTAGGTTCCAGGATACAGAATCTGACCTCTCCTGTTTCGCAGTGTCTAGTGACCTGGTAAGGTCACCAATGTCTTTATCAGTCGATAGATCCAGACCTCTATGTCTGAATACGGAGTTGAGCATCGCTCTGTAGCCTTTGATCATGGATGTAGCCAATCCTCAGGAAGACCTTAAAAAAAGCAAAAAATCTGCTATTTGGTGTCTTCTGCACCAGCTGCAGAATTTTGTCCATTTATTCTGGTAGGTGTTGGAGGAAGACTGACGTCTACACCTTGTAATTGCTTCCGCAGCTGATCTCGAAAAGCCTTTCGCTCTGACAAGCTTCCTGACAGTCTGAAGCCTGTCAGAGCGAGAGTAGATAGTCCTAGATGGAACTGGTGAAAGTGCGGTTGCCTGAGTAGATTTCGTCGCTGTGGAAGTAATCTTGGGAAATCTCTTAGGAGACTGAGGAGATCTGGAAACCACTCCTTCTGTGCCAAAAGGGAGCTACCAAAATCATCAACACGTTGTTGTGTAGGGGAAATCTGTTGATTACATCTCTCACCATACTGAATGGTGGGAAGGCGTAGACATCCAGGTTCGACCGGTCCTGAAGCATCGCATCTGTTGCCCACGCGAGAGGATCCGGGGCTGGTGAGCAATACAGGCAGTCCCCAGTTTACGACAGGGGTTTCGTTCCTAAGCTGCGTCATAGGCCAAAAATCGTCATAAGCCGAAAAATCGTCAAAAATCCTAAGAAAACCTTACTTTTAATGCTTTGGGTGTATTGAAAATGATGTAAACTGCATTTTCATTGAGTTTTTCATCAAAAAACCTCCAAATTTTGATTATGCTGCTGTTTTGTAGCCATATTTCTTCCGTCAGATTGGCGTCGTAAGCATTGTAACCCCGGAGCATGCATCGTAAACTGGGAAATAATTCCTGATGGATATATTTGAAAAGTGTCGTAACCTTGGAATGTTGTAAGCCGGACCCGTCGTAACCCGGGGACTGCCTGTACAAAGAAGTCGGTGATTCCTCGACATTGCAAAAAGATCTATCGACTGCTTTCCCCACCGTTTCCACAGGTCAGTGCATACCTGCGGATTCAGTGTCCATTCCGTGGATAGGACTTGTTTGCAATGACTTAATTCGTCTGCTATGACATTGAGCTTGCCCTGTATAAAGCGGGTGACAATCTTGGTTTGGTTTCCTTGCGCCAAGACAAGATTTCTGGTCACTTGATGCAGTGAGGAGGAGTGGGTCCCTCCCTGACTCTTTATGTAGGCCAGAGCTGACATATTGTCCGAGTGGACTATGACTGTAGAGTTGCAAGTCACTGCTGAGAAGTGTTGAGGAGCTAAGTGTACTGTATTGCCTTCAGCTCCTTCACGCTGATATGAAGTTCTCTCTCGAGTTGTGACCATATCCCTGAAACTTCCTTGTTTTCTAGGAGAGCCCCCCAACCCAGATCTGATGCATCTGAATATAATGTAAGGTTGGGGCTCAGAGGGTGTAGAGATTTCCCTTCTGCAAACCTTCCTGTTATAAGCCACCACTGAAGGTCCTCTTTGGTTTTGGGGGTGATTGGGAAAACAAACGAGTCTGGAAGAATCTTCCTCTGCCAACTGGCTCTTAGAAAAAATTGTAGCACTCTCGTGTGAAGTTTCCCTAAGGGAATGAACTTTTCTATGGATGACAGAGTTCCCAGTAAACTCATCCATTCATTGGCTGAGCATGACAAGAGAGAGAGGAGTTTCTGAACTGTCCGAATGCAGGCTTGGATTCTCTTGTCGGACAGAAAAGCCCTAAAAATCCGAGCATTGATCTTCATTCCCAAATATAGAATCGATTGACTTGGGACTAATTGGGATTTGTCTAGGTTTATCAGCAGGCCCAACTCTTGAGTTAACAGAAGAGTCTTTTTTAGGTCCTCCATACAACTTGATTCCAAGGGGGAGCGTAGGAGCCAATCGTCTAAATAAAGACAAATGTTGACCCCCATGAGATGTAGCCATTTTGCTAATGGGGCGAGGACACGGGTAAAAACTTGAGGGGCTGTTGATAGTCCGAAGCACAGCGCTCGAAATTGGAAGACCTAGTCTTGGAACACAAAACGCAGATATTTCCTGGCCTCTGGTGGACTGGAACGTGGAAATATGTGTCCTGCATGTCTATAGTTGCCATCCAGTCCCCTTAATGAATGGAAGACAGAAATGAGTGGGTTGTTTCAATTTTGAATTTTGTAGTCTGAACATAGAAATTCAGGGCACTGACATCCAGGACAGGTCTCCAACCTCCTGATGACTTTGGGACGACGAATAGGCAGTTGTAAAACCCTGGCATGTTGACATCAACTATTTCTATGGCTCTCTTGGTGAGCAGAGACGATACTTCTTGTGATAGGGCCAAATACCACTCTGAGTCTAAAGAGTAGGTCACCAAGTTGATAGGAGAGGACACTAAGGTTTCTCCCTGAATGGGATGGAATATCCTACTCTGATCACCTCTAAAACCCAAGGTTCTACATTTCTCTCCTCCCACTTGTTCCAAAAATGTAGAAGCCTGGCCCCCACGGGTACATGGAGGATAGTATCCCACTTGCAAGAGGAAGGTTTGCTTGCTGACTTCTTGATTGGTTGAACGGACCTAGAATACGCTCAGGAACGGGGCTGGAATCTACCTCTACTGCCTTAAAACGCTTGCTGTAGAGGGGAAACTGTTCTAGGTGCAAACAATGAGGAAGATGAAGAACGTCCAGACTCCTTCAGGCGTTTGGTGGACTGGGCCAACAAGTCTTGAGTGGATTTCTTTTGCAGCTCCATTGCGATATGTTCTACTGTTGCGCTGGAAAAGGGACCATGCTGATCTAAAGGAGCAAAAAGAAGTGTGGATCTCTGGGAGGGAGTGACCCCTTTCGAAGTGAATGAACACCACTGCTCTCGCTTCTTAAGTACTTCCACAGCAAACAAGGCTGCCAGGTCCTGGGATCCATCCCTGATCACTTTATCTGCACATGAGGGCACTCCCAGCCAATCTGTAGTGAAGTTATCTTGGAGAGAGGCACAGTCTTCTACTGTATTTGCTTCATTAAGGTGCTGACAGTCCAATCAAGAAAACTTAAGATCTCAAAGACCTTAAAGATATCCTTAGTCAAATGCTCAAGTTCTGAAGTCATGAATAAGGTCTTGGATGAGGAGAAGGCAGATCTCCGTGATGAGTCAATTAAACTGGAGAAATCCCATCGGAAGGAAGCAGTAACTCGCAACGACAGTACTTCCCCAGTAACATAAGTATCTCCTCTTGGATAAAAGAGGAGGAGCGCAGAATACCGCTTTCCCCATATCTCTCTTTTCTGGCTACCAGCTCTCAATGCTTGACAGAGCTTTCTTTGAAGACAACAATAGAACCATCTTAGGCAGCCTAGAAGCTTCTGTAGGCTGTCTCATCATAAAAGATGAACTCAGCAAAGACGGAGTCGCTGGTGAAAAAGTCCGGGAAGCAAAACAAGAAGTACTTCAAAAGGGAAGCGTAGGTTGAAGACGGCTGATCCTGTTCTATGTCCTCTTCTTCAGACGAAATGGGTGAGAGAGTCAAATCCTCGGACCCAAGAGTCACTGTTGGTTCGCATAACAGATCTAGAATACTGTCTAAGCATCGCTGAATTGGTTCCAGAGCAGGATCCTGAACCGAACGAGAAGTGGAGTGTGGCGCCAGAAGCCTGGAATGAATTTGGCGCCAGTTCAGAAGGGGAGCGATCGCAAACCGACGACCACGCGAACTACGTGCTGATCTAGCTTCACAGGCACATTGGATCCTCTAGATCCCACTGTGTGCTTGGATCCCTTGGATCCCACAGAGCCCACTTGAGGAATGGATCCCTCTGATCCCACTGGACAAATGGATCCCTCAGATCCCGATGGATGTTTGGATCCCTCATATCCCACTAAATATCTGGATCCCTCAGATCCCACTAACTGCCTGGATCCTTCCGATCCCACTAAATACTTGGATCCTCCAGATCCCACTAAACTGGATCCCTCGGATCCCACTGGATGCCCGGATCCCTTGGATCCTGAAGCACAATCTATGTATTTTTTGGAGACCCGCTTGGGCGACAAAAACTGACGCTCTGACACTGACACTATGGACGACATTAGTTGGATCATCCCAAAAACTACACGAAGGTTTGGGAATCTATCTGATCTCTGTTCTGTTTTGCACAGGATCAGAAAATCAGACTCAGCCATGGATATCGGCCTTTTCAGTGGCCTGGATGCACCTTCAAAACACCAGCCACACTTCTGACTCACTATGCACTTGGATTCGTTGGATCCCAAATCTGAATCACTCGACAAAAGGGCATGAACTTCAATATGGATGCCTTTCCAGCTGCTGTCCGCTGAGTCCTGGGAATTTTGAACAACAGGCTCGGTTGAGGGGGGGCGACTACCCGTGGGCAAATCCCACCGACCTCCCTGGGACTTACAGTTTGCCTCCTCCCAGGTTTAGGGGAGTTTGACAGGGACCTTCGTCTAGGGCCATCAGTGGGACGAGTAGCCACCTCCTCCACTGACACAACACTTGCACCGAGACCACTGGCACTAAACTTATTCATAAGGCCCCTCACTGAAGCCCCTATTTGAGCTACAGTGTTAACTAAGAGACCAAATTTATGGTCCATTCTGTCACCCAAACTGGTGATGGCATTGGGTTCGGAAGGTTGGAAGTTGGATAATGGAGTCACAGGTAAAGTCGGAGGACTGGTGATAGGGGAAAATGCAGATGCAGGAGTCGGAAGGGCATGCAAAACAAGAGAAACCTCACTAACTGAATTCTTAGCTTCAGCCTTAGCCGCCGCTCTCCTACATCTGTTTTTCTCAAGTTTATCTAAGTAACTAGCCAAAGTTCTCCATTTCCCCTGATCCCACTCTTTGTATTTGTCACAAGTCAAGACTGAAGAGCAAGTTTGTCCTCTACATTGACAAAAAATGGTATGAGAGTCATATTTGATAGAAGTAAGTCTGGTATTGCAGCCTTTGCTGCAAAACCTACTTTTAGCAGAACTAGAGTCAGACATCTTCATAAAAGGCAAAAGTCCTAGCTAAATAAGCTAATACAATTAGCACAATCGCTACCAAGACAAAGAATACTTCACCAAAAACAATGAAAACCATTCTGCAAATTATATTAAATCAAATGAAAGCTGAAGTCAACAACCATGTTAAGCTGTCAACCGGCAGAAACAAATTGGGCTCGTTAGTAGTATTGTACCTATCCTTCCCCAAAAGTGGGCAGGGCGAGTTACCTACACCAAAATATTGGAACGCTACTGCGAATGTTCAAATTTAAGCTGCTGATAAACAAAACGTAATAGCTATGTAGTTACTTGGTAAGTTACTTAAATAAAAACCACAACTTGACATAAAATCTGCTAGATTATTGTCTTGATGCTCTGGGTATAAAACGACCATATTTGTTTTGACGCTAACGCCTTAGAGAGAAGAAAGGTGGCATTATTACCACCTCACTGATATGTGAATTTTCACTGGTAAACACTAATGTCAATAAACCCTTGCTAAACTGTGGGTCTTTTATTTTTCCTAATATAGCTTGCCATATTACAGGTGAGTCTTATGCTGCGGTACATCTCGTATGGTAGGGAATATGGAATTATGAGAATTTTTACGATATGATGAATTATTTGGATACTTACCTACTACTAAAGTTAGCTTACATCTTTGCGCTGTTAGGTGCGATCAGCAATTAAAATCCACAAAAGAATAACTCTTGGCTGACTGACCAGATGGACTGTGTCTATCAGCATCCGTTTCTGTTGGGATATTTATGTTCTTGTCACAATTCTTCTTGACCACCTACTATGATGTGGGGATGTTGAATGGCTTTCCACTTTAACAGTCGGTAAACATCCAAATAATAAGTTTTATAGAAATTCTCATTATTTGGGATGCATCTTACCTATTAAAGTTAGCTGACTACCACAATGAATGAGGATGGTGGGTTAGTGCAGCCGGAAGACATAATCTCAACCAAGCTTTTTAAAAGGGAAAAAGCTTTTAAACATTCTTGCCTGTTGTGTGATCCTTCCTGGTAAGCACTGTTGCCAGATCGTGGATCCACAGCAGCGTGTAAGGTCCTCATAGCGAGATTTGTGGAAGGGTCCTTACAGGGAAAAGGACTCTTATATTGTAGAGTACTAGTGACTTGTGTGCTGGACTTGAAAGCCCACACCCAACAGTCCAAAGCCAAAGACAATGACTACATTCACATATGAAAGTATGCTCCTATACTGTACACCAATGTGTACCTTCATACTCCCCATACTCAACACTAAATTGGGATATCCTAACAACCTAAAGATAGAAGAGAAAGGAAAATTCTCTTGTATCTGGTCCAGGAGAAAATCATCCCGGCCATGACAACAGGGCTAAGGGATTTTACAATTCTCATTCAAAATTTTATGTCTTGCAAACAAAGCAAGGTAAAACTGATTTCACATGCACTAGGCTGCAATGACAGCCTTCTCTAGTGAATGATCTGTAAGGAAATTAAATTATATCTCTATGTCTGCTATTAGGCAACAAATCCTTTACTTCATCAAACAGGCTAATCCTGACTCAGTCCCAAGAGTTCATGATATTAGAGCTGTGGCCACCTCCATTAACTACTTCCATTACATGAATTTCACGGATCTTACCAAGTACACTGGTTGGAAGTCACCCTTGGTTTTCAAACGTCACTATTTGAAATCCTTAGAAGCTCTTAAATTCTCAACAGTCGCAGCAGGGAACGTTGTCCCTCCCTCTAGAACCCTTTCTGATTCCTAGTCAATTCTTCCTCCACTGCCTCAGTTATCCCCTTACAGTCATTTCAGTCAGGCGTGCCTTGACATTATCCCCTGACCGTGTTATCCGTATATTTGTCTAAATGACACATTTATGTTATAATGTTTTCAATTTTGTATAATTATTTTGTTTAAGTATATTTTTACATTGTCATGTTAATTTTAAGCTCCCACCAGTTCCATTTGTACATTACTTGTTATTATTGCTAGCAATTAAATTATTTAGTGGACCTTTGGTCTCCTGTTCCCCTTACATTTTGTTATCTCTTACAGTATAAGAATGATATTTATTTCTCTGTTAATTTTTCACCGGCTGACACGACCCGATCCAGAAAAGGGATTTTGACAAAGGAAAAATCTGTTTCTGGAGAGGGGACCGTGTCACCCGGTGACCCACCTCTGTCATGTGTTGTCTCCCCCCCTTAGTAAACATCATTCTAGTGGGGTGGTGCTTTCATGGAATGCGGCTAGCGGTGATTTGTGTACTGTCCGCGAGTGGTGCATGGGTTTGTAACGGCACCTCTCAGTGGGACTTTTGACTTTGGGATCTCTATAGGATAAGGTTCCGTGTTTTTATAGTTCACCCTTTTCCATACACGACTCCATCTAATGGAGCTCGCTCTGGGGGTAGTAACTCCAGCATTTCATTTAGCTTTCTCTGGTATCTAGCAACGGAATTACCTAGAAATAAGTGCTGAATGGACTTTTTTCACCAGGTGACACGGTCACCTCTCCAGAAATACATTTTCCTTTGTCAAAATCCCTTTATGGCAAAGACGGCTTGAAGCTTTCTTTCAAACAATGGTAAAATATCAGGATTCAACTCTACGTGAGCTGACTTGATTAACCAATGTAGAAAAATGACATAGCATTCTTGAATATAGAAGTGTTTGCCTCCTAATACCACAGAATAAATTCTCAATTCCTCTTCACGGATTAAGTCTTTCTAGATAAATCCCTAGAGCTACAGCTGGACTACTAAAGAATCTGAATTAGGAACTCACAAATCTGGGAGGGACTTTGCTTTTATTTTTAGCCCTAAACAGTGGGAGAAAAAAAAAAAAAAATGTGTCCTCTAGAAGATTGCAACAAAGGGGCTTGAGGCTCACTAATACACTTTGATATAGCAAGAGCTAATGGAAAAAGTGTTTTGAAAATTAAGACCTTACCGAAAGCTTTACCTAAACGCTAAAACTGAGATAACGTCAAATTTAATGGCTACGTTCAAATTCCATCTTAAACAATGATAGGAAGATTTCGGGGTTTCCAGCTCAAAGATCGGAAGACCACATCCAAAGTCATGAGCAATATTCAAGTTAGCATGTCCCAGAACTGTAGACAACATAAAGTGATATACTTTAACCTTGGAAAAGAAAAGCTTGGGTTATCTACAGAGGCACATACCAGTAAGTACTGGATATCTCTTATACAAGCACCAAAATCAATAAACTGACCACAGATGTTGGAAAGTCTACTAGTTCGAAAGAGACAGTTGACAGTTTTTATGCAGTCAGATGAAGCATGTGGAGGTTTTGATAGAATCAAAAGTGACCCTCAGATCTTTCTTGACTGGCAGAAGGCGAAGAACTTCTACTGCCAGGAGTAGTAGCTCAGGAAACGGTTCCCTGTGGGGACACCAAAAGCTAACAACGGCTTGAGTTCTCTGATGCTAGACTGTTAAAAACTTTCCTCTAGAGTCCAATTGGAAGAAAAGCAGAAGGGTCTACATTCGACTACTCTAGAAAAAAAGCATCTATCCATGTTAGAGATCCTAGCATAGAGCACAGTAAAACAGCAAATTGTAAAAGTAATTTGTATCTTTCCTAACATATAAACTTATTAACAAGACTGACAGATAGGGAGAAGCCCCACCCTCCACTTGTTGTTTTCCAATCCACTTTGCCTTCCAGCACAAGTGCCAGAGTGAGAGGTGGCTAAGGCAGGCCATTCACACGAAGAACTTCAGGTTTGTATGTAAGGAAAAATACAAATTACCTTTCAGATTTGTTATTTGTTCCTACACAAATAAAAACCTTTGTTCTTTACATAGGATACTTACCCAAAGGTGGGAGGAATCTGGGTACTCTCTCAACTGACGGGTAGGTTCAGTCAACCTGAGCTGTTACTTTCCTGGTTTGTTTAGGAGCAGAGGGGGGGGGGGACCCAACACACTAGCATACTGCACATAAGCTATGTATTAGTTGCTAACCTTTCAGATCATTAAGTAAAGGGTTTGTATGTTATCACTCAATAAGACTGTAGAACCCATGCTGAAGTGTCAGAGACAAACAAGTTTGCTTTATTGTCTGTTCTCTTCTCGCCTTACCCAGAGGGGGGGGGAACTTGCGTCCCTTCATCGCCAATGAAAAGACTGGTGTCCAGTCAGATAGCTAACTTGCATTCTTCTCCATCCAGCTTGTCCAGTCCAGCCTCTGTGGTCCAGCAACTCCCATGGTCTGGAACTGTTTTGAATCAACCACCATTACTTCACTGAGTGGCTACAAGGGCAGTACCACATGTTGTTTACAACTTTCCATAGTAGCAGTGTTTTGGTGATGGGTGATGAGGTCTTGCTTATTTCTTAGATACTGGTGCATATTTACCCATTCAGGATGCCACCCAAGAGACCAGGAGGTGCAGATGATGGTGCTGGAGGTGAGAACCATAAGCATAAATCTTCATCTATGCTTGAAAAGGTGGAGCTACTGAAGAAATTAGAGAAAGGAACCTCTGTAAAAACTGTGTGAGTAGCTTTCATGTGGGTAGGACGGGTCTCTGAAATGCTCTGTGAAAAGTGCCTGACTTGAGCGATGTTCAAAGTGAATATGAGGAAGAGGAAGGAAAAAGAGAAAATAAATACAGTCAAAATTAAATCAAGTAAAGGGAAGATCAAACTATCATACAAACATTATCTCATAGTCATTGAAGCAGCACGTAAAGATGGAACACTAAATAAAATACTAGAGAAGGATAAGTCAACCCAAATCGAGACAGAGACAGCAACCTGCGGACACTGCTCTGGGGAAGTTGATGAGGAAGGAACTTGCTGTGAAATGTGTGACTTATGGTTTCATTATGAATAATCAGGTATCGAGGTCACATACACACGCATACTTCGTAGTGATAACATACTGTACATCTGTAATAATTGCAAGAGGCCTGAACAAAGAAATAAAAGAAAACAGAGATATTAACAGAGTTGGTTCAAGATTCGGCTCAGAAAACTAGTGACGTAATGATCAACATAGATGAAATCCAAAACAAAATTGATAATGTTGATAAAGATGTAAAGACCATGACAAGCATAGACAAAACTTATGCTGAATCACTAAAGACAAAAAAAAAGTGCTTCTGATCAAATCTACAAACAAAGAGAGCACAGCAGCTAATGAAAAGCGACAAATTATGAGTAAAATAATGGCGCCAGTTGAACAGAGAGATGGACACTTATTTGTAAGATTTCTAGATAGGAAAAACTTTGAAAAGGCAAAAATGGAAATTCAGAATATCACCAAAAAAAAAAGTAGTCAATGTCCCAAAGGATGAAGATGACATTGTCGATAACATTGTATAGAAAAATCCATGGATAGGTAGCCTCATTTCTGAAAATGACGACCTGAAAATTGTAAAGAAAGTGATAGCCAAAGATGACAAATATAAACACTGTATCATTAAATGCACACCACAAATACCAAAGGCTATCTATGATAGAGGTGACAAATTGTGTACACTGCAAAGCCGTTGCAGTATATTCGACTGTTACATTCCCTATCAATGCTATAAATGTCAGGAATTTGGTCACAGCGCAGCAAATTGTAGAAAGGACCAAGCTTGCCCTAGATGTGGTAAAAATCACAAATCAAATGAATGTGCTAGCAACATCTTCAAGTGTAAAAATTGTGTAAAGAAAGTTCAAAGTGATACTAAACATATAGCATATGATGGCTTTGACTAATGATCTTCTATGCAATTTAATAAGAAGAAAGCAAATTTAAAAAAAAAAGAACTAAAGACTCTCTTATCCTGCAGGAGTATGATACTGACGAGAAAACGATGAAAGACAATTTTAAAATATAAGAAGCACCTTATTTTGAAAACGTACAAGGGCCCGCCAGAGAGGGAATTATCCCTGTGGAGGGCTGTACACAAAACCAAACAAAGTGAAGTGGTGAAGTGTTGTGGAAACACAGAAGCTGCAGCAAAGTTTGTGGATAAATTTGCAGAGTTAGTGACAACATAAAATTTAGTCCCTGAACAAGTGTACAATTCATTAATAATTGTACAGTACACACACTAATACAGGTATAGGTTCCCTACACATTGCATGAAATAATAAAATCTTGTCTGGAAGCATTAATGATTATTTTATTTCCTGTTTTAAGCTTTGTTCTACCTTTGATAACAGCAATATTTATGTGGAATGAGCTGGCAAGATTATGTTTACGTAGAGGATTTTTTAGGGGTGATTTCTCTCATCTGATATTTTCTGTGGCCTGGTCCCAAGGGTGCCGGATGAAAGAGTTCACACTGTATACAGAATGGCACTCTGACTCTCTGTCTACTGGAGAGGAAGAAAGAAAAAAAGAGGAAGGAGAACCAGCCACTCCTATCCTGACTCCTGCCACTAGACAAGGTGCTACCTGTCCCAAAGGGGGCTGGGCTTGCTATCCAACCCACTGGTCCAAGGAAAGTATGTCCAAGGCCAGTGGGCATCATTCCACAAGTAAAACTTCATGCAGGTGATCATAACTGATCACTTTTCCAAACAATATTCAAAAGCCAACAAGTTCCAACTGAGTGCAAAGGCCGGGTCGATGCCCCTACTGTCACGAGCTCTCATTCATGCTGCAATTCTCCTTCCACACTGGGAGAGCTGACAACTGTGGATCAACTTAAAGAGGTAGGAAATGCAGTGTACTCAGAAATTCTTTCACTTAACTCTGTTAGTACTAACTGAAGAGTTATCAACATACAAATCTGAGGCGTTGAGTTCCCCTAACAAAGTACTGCAGCACTCAAATCAGACCCAGTAGTATCTCCTATGAGTCACTATCGGAAAGCCCTCCAAGGGAGGAAAGTGAGAAGGATTCAAACCGACACGACTGACAGTTCTGAATCTTATTACAACATTTGGAGCAAACAGATCATCACCATCCAGAGTGCCACACGGACAAGAGGCAATTTAACTTGCCTATACCTACGCTGATGTCAAGGCTAAAAGAAAGTCTCTTGGTTCAGATCTATGTCTGACAACCATTGTAAAGACTCGTCCAGGCTACAAGTCAAACTTTCAAAGGTGAGAGGCAAGCCACCCGCCACCCACCCCGGGTTGACTCCCAGAGAGGAAAAAGCCTGTCAGAGCTCCTCAAGTCATCTATTATTATTATTATTATTATTATTATTATTATTATTATTATTACTATTATTATTATTATTCACTTTGCATTCTGAGCATTCGGAGCTGGTTCATGTGGGCTGCTCATTAAGTGTCCGTGTGTCAGACGAGTATGACCTATTCGGAGACGTGTTAAAATTACTGTACTTGCGCATGTCTCTCTCTTTGGTATGATGAATTCCATTTTTTAACTCCAGGTTTTATTTGCTTCAACTTATTATTTTCAGGTTCTTCATCCCATTTATTTTGCCATTTGTTTATAATCCCTACTTTTATATGTGTTATATAATCGTTAACTGGGATATTTACATTAGATCGTGTCCTCTGGGCTGCTTCTTTAGCTGCTATATCAGCCTCTTCATTTCCTTTGATCCCTACATAGGCAAGGATCAAACATATTTCTATATTTTTCCCATTATTATACAACTTATCATGGAGTAATAACTTTGTTGTATGTTATTTTTTAGTTTGTAACTCTGAATGGCTTCGATGGTGCTTCTAGAGTCACTAAAAATTACAAAATTATTACATGAGGTTTCTTTAATTATTTCTATGGCTCATGCTATTGCACATTACTCAGCTGTAAATACCGAGGCACTATCAGGCAGAGAAAACTGACAAATTTTGTCTTGGGATACTGCAGCACATCCCACTCTGTGCTCTGATTTAGATCTGTCTATGTATATTGCATAATGTGGACCTTTTTGGCTTATATGCTCCATTGTATGTTGTCTATCGTGTTCTGAGGTATGTGAGTAACTTTTTGATAAATATTTTAAGTGTGTGTAAATTCTTATTTTATTCATAGTCCAAGGCAGAGGTAATTTTACTACTGAGGGCAATTGCACATTTATATTTAATGACTCAAACAGTCTTCTAGCTCTAACAGGGAAAGGTGGTGAGTGATTGTTTATAAATACATCTCTTAATTCAAATAATATTTTGGCTGGAGAAAAACTTGTCTGAATTCTCAAGGCACTCTTCATTGTTACAAACTCTCTAAGGAGAGACAGTGGTAGGTCACCACATTCAACTTGTATAGATGAGGTTGGTGAAGGCACTCTTCATTGTTACAAACTCTCTAAGGAGAGACAGTGGTAGGTCACCACATTCAACTTGTATATATGAGGTTGGTGAAGATCTAAAGGCTCCTGAACATACTGTATATATAAGGCCTTCATTATGAACTGGGTCTAATGTTTTCAGCATTGGGTCTGATGCTGAGCCATATATTTCACTTCCATAGTCGTCAATACCAACACTGTTGCTTTATACAGTAAAGTAAGGGTATGTCTATCAGCTCCCCAAGTAGTGTTCAATAGTTTTTCAATTAGATTTAATGCTCTTTACATTTAGATTTCACGTATGTTGTGTGGGCTTTCCAGTTCAAGTGAGTATCAAATAATAATCCCAAATATTTTGCTGTTTGGCTAATTGGTATACTGTACTATGGTTTCTGATTTTTAAATCTATTTCTTCACCTTATTTCCACTTTTCATTTCTGAGCTCGTCCCTGTGTCACCCAGTGAAATTCCTTACTAGCATGAATTTCTAGGTATAAATATTGCTAAATATACCAGAGAAAAAAGCTATCAGGAATGCTGGGGTTACTACCCCCAGATCGAGCATCTATAATGAAAACAGATGTCGGTATGGGCAAGGGTGAGTGAAGTTATCACTGCCACAGAACCACACTCTGAAGACATCCCAATGACAAAACCCCGGAAGAGCGGAGAGCCGACCCAGCTCCCTCAATCACCCGCCCGCCAGACGGCGACCCCAGCGCCATCTGAACTCATTCCATGCTAGCACGTGATCTCTGCTGTCGGTAGATCTTTTTGCTTGTGTTTTTTCCAGTAATTTCTGCTTTATTTCATCATGGCATCAAAGCAGCTTTACTGTCTCCAAGTTAAGTACCATCTTCTTGTGGGGTTTTTTGATTAGTTTGGCTGTTTAAGCCCATGGATTTATAAATTATCACGTGGTTTTTGTTTGGGCTGCAATATCCCTCTTGTCAGCCATGTCGACCTCGAGGTACACCCATTCAGCTTGTTCTGTTTGGGTTTCTCTCGATCGTTTACACTAATTATCTTTATATTCCCCGTCATGGGATCATCCTGGTGGCGTTTTCTTAGGGTGTCTTTGGGTCTCCTTTAATTTTAATTTTTGTGAGTCTCCTCTCATTGGGGTTCTTGCTATTGTTTGGGGTATCCGAAGTTTCCACTCATTTGCTTTTCTCCCCAGGATGTCTCCCTTTTTGATGAGTACGAAAAATTTTTCTTGTATGTGCTTGATGACACGAAATTATGTAATTATATTATTATATCCGAGCGTGGCATCAGGTTATGCCTGTTGACTGTTTACATTCTGTCGCTTAGTTGGGTTAGGCTATACGCCTAGCACAAGCTTATACATTTTTATATTATTGGATGGTTATTTATTTGTCTTTAGGTTAACATGTGTATATCATTTAGCGGGTTGCTAGCCTAGTCCTATCACTAGTTGGTGGGTTAGGCTACCTCCTTTAGCTGCTTTACCTAACCTCCTGCTCTCCATTGTCTCGCGTGAGAGGGTAGGAGGGAGGGGATAGTCAGGTCGAGGGAGTTTCTGTTGTTGTTCCATCCGTCTTCACCGCTTGGTTTGGTTGCTGAAGTTTTGAGACCCCAGTTTCCCCCTAGCACTAGTGGGGAAGGAGGATTTTATCTTGGAGAGTCTCCTTCACGCTTTCCACAACCCTTTCCCTTAGTTTAGTCGGTTATGGTTGGCCTTCTTAGACACAGGAATTTCTCTCCCTGCTTTTTTCCTCTCCCTTCCTTCTCTCCTCCTGGTTATTTAGGCTAGGCCTTCTAGGAGGTGAGAGCGTGGTGTGGTTTGGTTTAGGACAGTTCCTTTTCCTTCCCCTGTACTTGTGGTGGGTCATGAGTCTCCTGTACTTAGGTACCCTCTGGATACCTTCTACCTCATGGGGTTACAGTTGAGCGGAGGATACAGTCCCCAGTCTCCTGTCTTATTATTTCTCTTGACCCTCTCCTTCAAGTACTGTTCTTTCCTTCCTTTTTTCCTCCCCCCCCCCTCCTCCCCTGTATGAGGTTCAAGTTGTTTGTCATCTCCTTGCTTATGCCGTGTGAGGAAACACGGGCCTCCGATGGTCACCCCAAGGCAGTCAGGCCTACCCTAGTAGAGGGCACGCTCCCTCCTGGGGTCGGTTCTGTTGACATCACTTGGCTAGTGTCTCATTGATTCGCTCTCTCCGGATCGAAAACCCTATTTCAGACCACTCTCAGGGCTCACTCTCTCACTTCTCTCAGCTCCGCCATCCCGGCCCTCCCGTTGCCTCCATATTATTGCTTCCACAGCGCTTTGAGTCATATGGATAGGTTTGACTGGCTTTTCCACCTGACCAGATTCTGATCAGCTGTGATGTACTGCCTCACCTTTCTGCTATGCTCTGGCATTCGAGTCTCGGGATCCCAGAGGGGTTTGCGCCGAACCCGGGGCTTATAATGTATTATTCTTATGTATGTTGTTAACCAAATATTTGTACCATCGCTTTATCTATCATACTAGATTATTCCGGCGGCCTCATGTATCCGCTGCGGATTCCAAAATTTTGATTAGTTTAATTCTTTTGTACCACGAGTCCAGCGACCCTGTCTTTGGGTTCCGCCCGTTATTATCTCCGGCGTTCCTTGAGATAAGGTGTCTTGTCTGGCTCAGTATTTTCGTTCCCAGAGTATTCCAGCGGTATGGTAATCGAAATTCTTATACCTACTGTAGTTTAAGTTATCTTGAATTGGTAGGTTCATTTTCTATGGTTTTTCACCCTCCAGAGTGCTCCGGTAGTGCGGTATGAAATTACTTAGTACCTACTTTAGTTTAAGTTATCTTAGATTAGTAGGTTCATATACTGTTCACACTTACAGACTGTTCGTTGTGAGAAGCCCGGTGCACTGCCATCTTGCACCAACCCTAGGGCACGTGGTTTGTCGCACCCATGCTGGCTGCGCGGTACGCCTGGGCGACCTGATCATGTGGCACTCGGATGGCTGTGAGGTTTGCTTCGCACTCTATGGGTGTATCCAGGACAGTCGGTAAGCCGATTGTTTTTGTTCCGCCCCTCCGAGGGCTCTCACATATAATGTTATGGTAAAATTTTGGGTTTTATGATCTTACCATCATAGTTCGGTCTTTGATACTCCCCCTTTTTTCAGGCCGATGAATCCTCCCGCAAGGATGCCCTCGAGTCCCTCCGTGCCTGGGTGGCTGGGTTTGGTAGGAACGTTCCGTCGGGAAACCTTATGTTCTTGGCTGAGAACCTAAGGAACATCCTGTACCCCGCGCCCGGATTGCTGCGGCTGTTCCAGCTGAAGTTATTATCATCGAGCAAATGGGTAGAGACCCAGCCTCTCCAGGATGACCCGCTGTACGAGGAGGTGTCGGAGGGGCGTCGCTACGCTAGATCTCGACCTGGAACCCATGAACACGGAACAGGACCAGGAGGTAGGTAGGGAGGTAAGTGCGGCAGTGGGGCGGGCGCCCTGTTTGATTCCCCGTCATCATCCGTTTCTTCTTTTCAGGGCTTTCATAAATCTTCTCTCTTGAAGGACAGAGCCAGTCTACTGTCCCCAAGTTGAAGAATTCATGGAAGCGAAAGGCTATAAGTCTTCGTCTTCCCGCAAAGGCATCCCCTTTCCCCGTCGAAGTCACAGGACGCTGGTCCGGTGGCCTCCGAGAGCAGACCAAGTACCTCGGGCAGAGGTGCGAGTAAGAGAGCGGCCAAGCATAGCCCCTCCTCGCCAGCCTGCCTTTGACCCTGAGGCGTTTGCGGGGATGCTGCTCGAGAGGTTCTCTACGGAGGTAGAGGCGAAGCTAAGCAAGCTCACGGAGAGGCTTCAGAGCCAGGAGACTATGCTCTCCGATATCGTGCGTTCCGGGGGGGGGCTGCGGTGCACTATCCCATCCCGGATGCCTCCGCCCTCCCTCCATTTGACAAAGGGAACCTGTGGCGTTTAGCCCTTCATGCTCCCGGCATGAAGACACTTTGACGATTGAAGGTCTAGGCACTCGTGAGCTGGAGGAACTGGAATTCTTCCCTCCAGACCTTCTGCCTCCCTATCCAGGCTTCGCTAGGCTGACAGAAGAAGCCTGGGTACGCTCTGATAAGGTCCCTAAGGAGACAGTGATCTTCCCTAGGGACCAGGCGCAATCAGCTCTGATCGCACCTTTACAGCAAGTGGCAAATCGGAGAACACCAAGTTGACCCCCTTCAAGGGCAACTTCACCATGTTCTCCCTTGGGATAAGCTCCCACCCCTGCTTGACTAAGGTTGCACTGCAACGGCTCAGGCATGTGCTGAGGGCAAGCCTTTGCCTCAGCTCAGAGACGGACCCCACGTCTCTAATCTTCCCAGGGGGTGACGACTTTTGGAAGGATGCTCCATCACGTTTACGACTGGTAAACTGGACGCAGATTGCACATCCAACCAGTTCAGTGAGCAGCTTCCCAAACTGAAGGAAGCTCTCCTGAAGGCTGAGTTCGAGGCATGGTGTCACTTGAGCCAGTCTCTGAACTCGCTGTGCCTAGCGGAGGCAACCGCCATCTCGTTTTCCGAGGAGCCGCTGTTCCAGGTCTTGACGAAATCCTTGTTAGCAGGGTTTCAGTCGGACCTATATGACTTCATGGTGGCGCAGCTGAATTGTCATAAATTCATCTTCGCCATTTTACCATTTGACATGAGCCCAACAAGCTCATGAAGATTTCCTTCTGGGGAGCCAATCTGTTCCCGGAAGAAGAAGTCACCAGTGTCCTGGCTGAGGCAACCAGGGCTAACCAAAGTCTGCGCTCCCGGTGGGGTATTCCGGCCTTTAAACGAAAAACCCCAGTCCGGCGGCTCCCAGTATAGACCGGGAAAAAGGTACAGGAGGCACAGAAGACAGCAACATCAGTCTGTTGTCCAGGCGGTACCTGTCTCGGCGGTGAGCCAACCCTCCACCTCCAAGGCCCAACCTCAACAGTTTGTGCTGGTTCAGCCAGCTCAACACTCCCTTGCCACTCCTTCTTATGTGTCGTCTCCAGCATATAACCCTTCTTATGAAGGTCGTGGGGCCTTTCATGGCCTTAACAGGAGTGCAAGGGGGGGTAGAGCTAGAGCCTCCTATAGAGGTAAGGCTGCCCTACGGTCCCTCTCCCGGGGAAGAGGAGGCCGCGGTAGAGGTAATAAACCCGCTTCCTCCCAGTGAGACCAGCCAGGTAGGCGGAAGACTTTTCTGGTTCAGAGACCAGTGGTCTTTCAGTCCATGGGCACACAGCATAGTGTCCAATTATTATTATTATTAAAATAGTTTAACCAGACCACTGAGCTGACCATCAGCTCTCATAGGGCTGGCCTGAAGAAGATTAGGATGGAATGACAAGTCTAGGCTAGAAGCCTAGCACTGGGACCCTAATAAGTCACTTGTCAATGATGATGAATGAAAATGAAATTAAAAGCTGTAAAAGGTATACGCTTTCATACTGGAACACACTCATACAATAAATACATTTAAACTCATGCTTCCATACATACTCACTAAAAAGGTATATAAAAATTCAAAATAAATTAGTAAAATCATAAAATTTACTTGTTTTAAAATTCATTATTCTGATATTTTTTTTTTTTTTTTTCCAGTCAATTAATTTGCAGCTTCTCATAAACATTAAAATGGGTGCTATTGAGAACGCTGAAGATTCTGACAAAATTTCTTCTATTGGTCTATTTCCGAAATTTGATAATCGCTGCAGGTTATATTGTGGACATTCACACAGTATATGCTTAACTGTTATCAGCACATTGCAATCTGGGCATTTGGGAAGAGGGCCACATGGACTGTTCATTAAGTGTCCATGTGTCAATCGAGTATGGCCTATTCAAAGACGTGTCAGAATTACTTGTGCTTGTCTTTCTCTCTGATATGATGAACTCCATTTTCCAACACTGGATTTTATCTGTTTTAATTTATTATTTTCAGGTTCTTCAGTTCCATATATTTTGCCATTTTTTTACAAGGACTGTTTTTATATATCTTGTATAGTCACTGATAGGGATGTCTACATTTGTTCTTGTCATGTGGACCCCTTCTTTAGCTGCTTTATCAGCCTCTTCATTTCCCTTAATCCCTACATGGGCAGGGATCCAACATATTTCAATATTTTTTCCCTTATTATACAATTTATGGAGAGAACTTTATATGTTGTACAATATTATTTTTTTATTATAGCTTTGAATAGCTTCTATAGCACTCCTGGAGTCATATAAATTACAAAATTATTATATGAGACTTCTCTTATTATTTTTATGGCTGATACTATTGCACATAACTCAGCTGTAAATACAGAAGCTTTGTCTGGGAGAGAGAGAAACTGATACGTTTTGTTTTGGGATACTGCAGGCATATCCTACTCCAAGGTGTGACTTAGATCCGTCAGTATATATTGCGTAATGTGGATCTTTTCGGATAATATGCTCTGCTGCATGTTGTCTATGGTATTCTGGAGTATATGAATGATTTTTTGATAAATATTTCAAGTGTGTACAAATTCTCATTTTATTCATTGTCCAAGGAGGAGGCGATTTTATTATTACAGGTAATTGTATATGTATATTTAGCGACTCAAACAATCTTGTAGCTCTAATTGGGAAAGAAGGTGGATGACTGTTTATAAACACATCTCTTAATCCAAATAATTTTTAGTTGGAGAATCATTTGTCTGAATTCTCAGAGCACTCTTCATTGTTACTAGCTCTCTATGGAGAGACAGAGGTAGTTCACCACATTCAATTTGTAAAGATGATGTTGGTGATGATCGAAAAAGCTCCTGAACATATTCTAAGGCCCTCATTATGAACTGGGTCTACGTTTTCAGCGTTGCGTCTGATGCGAGCCATATATTTCACTTCCATAATCAACGATAGACAGCACTGTTGCTTTATACAATAAAGTAAAGGTATGTCTATCGGCTCCCCAAGTAGTGTTTGATAGTTTTTAATTAGGTTTAATGCTCTTTTACATTTTGATTTCATGTGTTATGTGGGCTTTCCAGTTCATATGAGTATCAAATACTAATCCTAAAAAATTTTGCTGTTTGGCCAATTGGTATACTATGGTTTCTGATTTTCAAGTCTATTTCTTCTCCTTTTTTCCACTTTTTATTTTTATAAAACATGATTGCTTGAGTTTTCTCTATGGAAAATTTAAAGCCTACAGATAAAGCCCATTCATCTATTTTTATTATGCTTTTATTAATGATTCGTTCTGCATGTTTTATTCGAGATGCTGAATAATATATGGCAAAATCATCCATATACAGGTTACTTTTAATACCAATAGGTAGATTATTACTGATATCATTGATTGCTAAAGTAAACAGCGTGCCACTAAGGACGCTTCCCTGTGGAACACCATTTTCAAGAGGAAATGTTCTAGACAGAACATCATCAATTCTCACCTGAAAACTGCGATTTGTCAAGAAGTTTTGGATAAACATAGGTAAATGTCCACGGATGTTATTTTCATGTAACGCATTTAATATTGCATACCTCCATGTAGTATCATATGCCTTTTCAATGTCAAAAAACACGGCTATAGTAATTTGTTTTCGTTCAAATCCTCTTCGTATGTGATCTTCTAAGTTAGATAGAGAATCCAGTGTCGATCTGTTACACTGTGATCCAAATTGTGTGAGTCAAAATTTTGTTTTCTCGAATGTGCCATGTTAGTCGAGCATTTACCATTTTTCATAGTAATTTGCATAAACAACTAGTTAAAGAAATTTGTCTGTAATTATTTACATGATGACTGGGGATAGGAATAATTATAGCTTTACGCCATTCATTAGGAAAGAAATTTCAAAGCCATACGTGGTTATAAAACTCTAATAAGTATACCTTTGCCAAAGGTGCTAAATGGCAGATCATTTCAAAACAAATACTGTCACCTCCAGGGGCAGATTTATTGCTGTTCAACAGAGCAAATTCTAATTCTTTCATATTAAATTTTCTATTATATATCTTCTATTGTTTCAAAATTTATTGTTATTAATTCTATATTATTTTTTTCCTAGTTCAGGAAATGCTCATCTAAATTTTTGTCGCTACTTACTTTTGCTAAACTTTCACCTATTACATTACTTATTTCTTTAGGATCAAGCATTCTTTTCCCATCTTTTATTATGGCATGTCTAGGTGGTTTAACATGGGTACCATTTATTTTCCTAAATTTTTCCCATATTTTTGTATGGGAGTATTATTAGAGAGATCTGATACATATTTTCTCCATGAAATGATTCTTCCTTGAATTACTTCTCTTTTAAATTTTGCAGATACTTTGTTATATAGAGGTTTTAATGTATTAATTTCTAATAATAATATAGTCAGTTTTTGTAAGTTTTCTTCTAATATCGGTAATGATTTATTTATTTTACTGAATTTTCTATTCAAATTATCTAATCGTCTCCCAATTTGGTGTTTTACTTTTATTAATTCTGTTAGTTTTTCAGACCACCATGGGACTTTGTGTTTTGTTGGATGAGATTTGGATTTTGGTATTGCTTTATCAGCTGCATTTATAATGAAATCAACAAGAAATTTATTAGTTTTATTGTTGTCTTTTGAATATTCAAATGGTGGGATATCCCTAGTGTGGAATTCATATTGCTCCCAATCTGCTTTATAAATGTTATATTGAGGGACATGCTTGGTGGGGTTATTTTGTAAAAATGAAATTAATATTGGGAAATGGTCACTTGTATGCAGGTCGTCAACTGTATTCCAATCTAATCTATCTACTATTTTTGTTGTACATAGAGTTAAGTCGATTGAGGAAAATGTTCCATGTGTTTTAGAAAAATATGTGTTGATTTCGTTGTCATTTATGCAGCAAATGTCATATGAATCTATGAATTCTTCTATTTCATTCCCTGCTCTATTTGAGTCTGTACAATTACAGTCCCACATCGGGTTGTGGGCATTAAAATCACCTACTATTAATATAGGTTCTTTGGTGTTATTAGGTAATTCTTTAAGTTTGTCTAAGTCATAATTTTTATTGGGTTGGTTGTATAAATTATAAATTACATAATTATCGTTTTTATTCGTATTCTGATACTTTAGATATTTGCAGATCATTAAAGTTTACAGGTACTTAGTCATAACATACTTTGTTATGTACATATATATAACAGTACCTAAATTTCCTTCTTCCTCTCTAGATGAAGATGCTAAGGTATATTTACCTATTGTTGATATTGTTTTGTTGACATGTTGTAAACATAATATCATAGGTTCGTATTCTTTTAGTAATCGTTGTATTTCTCCTAGGTGTAATCTGGTCTGTAGACCATTTACGTTCCATTGTATTATATAGCTATTGAAAATATTTTATTATAACGGTCAAGTTTTACTCTTTTTTTGTATTATCAATTTGGATTTTTCTAATAATTTTCTTACGACATTCATTTGTTTTTCTTTATAATATATTAAGTGCTCAACGCACATGCAACCTTTTCATGGGTACTCAAATCTGTGGTTTCTTTTTTCTATATTTCATAAAGTTTCTTATAACGTTTGTTAAACCATCTTTTGTTATGTTTTTTGTTATCGTTGCACAATGCAATGAAACAATCATTACATCCACAAGAGTTGTCATGTATATTTCTTTCTTTATTTGTTCTTGTTGTGTCAATTATTGGTGATGGAGTAATCTCTTCTCCTTTGACATATTCATTGTTGTCTAAGGTATGGTTGTCTCCCACTTCTTCGGTATTTTGGATGTCTGTATCCATTGGTTTTACTATTATTTTAGGAGATCATGGAATATTCTTAACTAGTTTTTTGTTTTTGTTCTTTCTTCATATCTCTTGTTTTTGTTTTGACTGACGTTTCTCTAACAATTGTTGGTTTCTTTGTTTTGGGTGGTGTTCTTTCCAATGGCCTTTTTTTATCTTTAATTTCTAGTCTATCAGGTCCTTCCTCTGTTATTTCTGTAGTAGCATCCTCCTGTGTTGTTTCTATTTGCATTAATATTTCAAATGAATTGGATAAAATGTTATCCATATCATTTGTCCCTGTTTCTTTATTCTTTACCATTTTAGTTTTTATTTCCAAGGCATTAATTTCTTCCAGAGAATTACTTTTCTGTGCTCCATTAGTTCTATTTGTATGCATTTTTGTTTCATTGTTGGTTTTGTTGTTAAAGAATATGTACGTTTCTTAGACGGATCTTGAATTCCTCTTACTTTCAATTCTAATTTAGCTTCTTTTACAGACAATCCAGTTCTTTCTTGCAATATTTTCAACTCTGTATTATATATATAGTACATACATTCTTTGGATCTTGCATGATGGTTTTGCCCACAGTTTATGCACTTTGGTTCCCTGACTTCCATTGTGTGGCATGTTCTTCAGATCCACAACTGCGCATACAGGTTCATTTCGACAATATTTTTTGCATGTCCATATTTACTGCAATTCTGACATTGTAGCGGCTTTGGGACATATGGTCTTACTTCTCTGGTTTGGCCTAAAATTTTTATTTTCTGAGGTAGGTCTTGGCCTTCAAATTTTATTTTTTGCGATTTTTAAGACTTGTTTATTCTTTTCTTTACTTGGCAGATCATATAGTTCACAATCCTGTACTTTGGGGTATCTCTTTTTAAGTGGGTCTAACAGTATTTGCTTTTCAACTGGCTCGTTATTATTCTCAGGAAGTACAATAGTACCCTGAATACTGTTCATAGTATGTTTTTTTATTTTTATATTTATGTTATCTATATTTTTATTGATAAATAATTTTCAGATTGACTTTTTGTCGTGGCCTCTATAAGCCAAGTCTTTTCTTTTATTTGTCTAAACGACATTTCAGTCGTTGAGTGTCTGTAATAAATAATTTTCCAACTTGAGTGCCGATATTTTCTGGTCAGTTTCTAGGGTTAGAAACCTTGACCAACTGTCACTCCCAAAGAGGAGTCAAAGTGAGTCAAGGTTGGGTCAAGACAGTATTTACTTTTTTACTGGTTTCCTTTTGTACTGGAGCATATGGTTCCAGTGTTATTGCATTCTGAATTTGTTTTGACTTTTCTAAAGAAGGGTTGTCAGATGAGGTTCCAATGGTTGTCAACCGTGCCGATTCGCTACCATCAAAGGGTCCAGGGGTACTCAAATCCTTAAACTTACTTGTCATAAAGATTGAGAAAAAAAAAAAAAAAAAAAAAAAAAAAAAAAAAAAAAAAAAAAAAAGTAAACCTGAAAACCTTAAAAAGATATCATCAGCCTTTCATGGAGTTCATTCCTCCACTAATGGCACAAGTGAGAACCGACTCCCAAATGTCCGCATCCCTACCCTACCCCAAAGGGGATGGCACAACATGATTAGAGTGGCTCAAGTGTAAGCCAACCCGCTTGATAGGACTGAGAGCATTACTAGAATACAATCATCCCCACCCTAATCACATTATGGGCAAACCGGACAGAATGCCGAGAGTCCTATTCCCAGAACTAGACCCCCCTGGAATCCGTGGTCCAGTCCCGTAGAATAGTTCCGCCTGAAAACTCAGGTCCGAACATTATCGGGCAGTTGATGGTCCTGCCACGGTTCTCACTATTTAGCTTCGGATATAAACCCAATCCCAGCTATGATACCTTTTCCTATTTACCAGGTCCAAGAAATTTGTACGAAAGTGAAAATATCCATGCCATTTAAATCAAAAGGTTTGTAGGTGATCCATCAGGGCCCGGGCTCTTATTCTTCGTAAGAACGAAGAAGAAAAGCCAGGGCCCCTTACCCCCTCACCACGTGAAGGAACCTACTTCGAGGGGGCATAGTGTCCAAAGGTTTGGGTTGAAGCTGGATCAAGGGCCCTCCTCCCTTGACCAGATTTCATCAACCCTCCTCCAAAGCTCTACAAGACTTTGTGACGGAACTGCTTAGGAAGAGAGCAATAAAGAAAGTGAGACACCTCAGATTCCAAGGCAGGCTGTTTTCTGTTCCCAAAAAAGACTCCAGTCAACAAAGAGTAATTCTGGACCTATCGCGTCTAAATCTTTACATACAATGCGACAAATTTCGCATGCTTACAGTTGCGCAGGTACGGACTTTACTTCCGCATGGAGCCGTCACCACGTCTATCGATCTTTCAGACGCATACTATCACGTCCCGATTGCGCGGAACTTCTCTCCCTTCCTGGGTTTCAGACTGGGGAAACAGGCCTGCTCCTTCAGGGTCATGCCTTTCGGGCTCAACATAGCGCCCAGAATATTCACAAAACTGGCGGAAACAGTAGTTCAGCAGTTGCGATCCCGGGGGATATTGTTAGCGGCATACCTGGACGATTGGATAATTTAGGCTTCAACCATCGAGGAGTGCCGGAGAGCTATGGCCATGGTGATCGAGTTCCTAGAATCCTTAGGCTTCCAATTGAACAGGGAGAAGTCCCGCCTAACTCCAGAAGCTCGGTTTCAGTGGCTGGGTATCCAGTGGGACCTAACCTCATATAGGCTATCTCTTCCGCCGGCCAAGCGGAAGGAAATAGCCACAGCTACCAGAAAGTTTCTGAATTACAGGAAAGCCTCCCGCTGGACACAAGAAAGAATTTTGGGTTCTCTTCAGTTCGCCTCTGTAACAGACCTGCTCCTAAAAGCGAGATTAAAAGACATAAACAGAGTGTGGCGGAGACGAGCCAATGTCAGACTCAGGGACAGGGTCTCATCAATTCCGCAAATCTTAAGGAAAAGACTCCGCCCATGGTCCACAGTCAAGGGCCTCTCCAAGTCAGTCCCTCTTCAGTTTCCCCCTCCAGCTCTGGTAATCCACACAGGCGCTTAGTTAGCGGCTGGGGAGGATATTCACCAAAACAAAGGTACAAGGGACATGGTCTACCATGTTTCAACAGTTCCATATAAACACTTTGGAAGCAATGGCAGTGTTTCTAACCCTGAAAAAGCTTCGTCCACCAACCAGATCGACATCAGGCTGGTGTTGGACAGTGCCGTAGTAGTACATTGCATAAACAGGGGCGGGTCCAAATCGAGCCGGATAAACCAGGTGATGTTAGCCATCTTCTCCCTGGCGGACAAACACAACTGGCATTTGTCAGCTACCTATCTGGCGGGAGTGCGGAACGTAGTGGCGGATTCTCTGTCCAGGTCGACTCCGCTGGAGTCGGAATGGTCCCTAGACAAGGACTCCTTCGACTGGATCTGCCATCGTGTTCCGGGACTTCAGGTAGACCTGTTTGCCATGGAGAGCAATCACAAACTCCCTTGTTATGTGGCTCCCAATCTAGATCCTCAAGCTTACACCACAGATGCAATGTCCATAGATTGGAACAGTTGGGAGAGAATCTATCTGTTCCCCCAATAAACATGCTGATGAAAGTCTTACACAAGCTCAGGTCATTCAGGGTCAAGTAGCCCTAGTAGCCCCCAATTGGCCAAAGAGCAACTGGTTTCCACTTTTCCTGGAACTCAAAGTTGCGGCGTCGTCAGATACCCAGACCCAGGCTGACTCAGATAGTACAAACGAAGCCTGTGTCAGCTTCCTCAAAAATTCTGAATGCCCTGGCTTTATAGACTTTATGAAGTTTGCCGCCAAGGGGGCAAATATTGACCCTGTTAATACTCTGTTTATTGAATCCGATAAGAGAGATTCTACTCTCAGACAGTATTACTCAGCAGTCAAAAAATTGGCATCTTTTCTGAAGGCATCTGAAGCTCAAACTATGACCACTAATTTAGCGATAACGTTCTTTAGATCATTGTTTGAAAAAAGGCTAGCCCGGCCACTATCACTACAGCAAAATCAGCTTTGAGAAAGGTGTTTTGCATGGCTTCAAGATTGACCTAACTGACTCATACTTTTCTTCCATCCCTAGAGCATGTGCTCGTTTAAGGCCAGTAACACACCCACATTCGGTTACCTGGTTCCTTAACGACGTTCTGAAATTAGCCTCAGATATTAATAATGCCCAATGCTCTTATCTAGATCTGTTAAGAAAGACTTTATTCCTCATTAGTTTAGCTTCAGGTGCCAGAATCTCAGAACTGTCTGCTCTCTCCAGAGGTGTCGATCACATATATTTCCTCCCGTCAGGAGAAGTTCTGCTTTCCCCAGATCATAGATTCCTAGCGAAAAACGAAGACCCTCAAGATAGGTGGTCCCCTTGGAAGGTGGTTCCTCTTCCACAAGACCTGTCTTTGTGCCCAGTCGCTACCTTGAGGGCTTACTTGCAAAGAACTTCTCAGTGTTTGTCTGGTCCTCTTTTTATCAGGGAAAAAGGTGGAACACTTTCTTTAAAAGCTACAAGACAGCAAATCCTATACTTCATTAAACAAGCTAACCCGGATTCAGTTCCCAAGGTTCATGATATCTGAGCAGTAGCTACCTCTACCAATTATTTTCATAATATGGATTTTGCTGAATTGGACAAAAATACACGGGATAGAAATCTCCATTAGTGTTTAAACGCCACTACTTGAAAACACTTGAAGCTCTGAAATTTCCTACGGTGGCTGTCGAGTGTCATCCCCACCTTAAAATTATCCTTTACCTTATCCTTTCCCCCCTGCCCGCCTGCCTCATTTATTTGCCCTACCAGTTTTCCTGGGCCAATCATAACTCACTGCCTGGCTCCTCAATTTAGATGATACTTGAAATTGTTGACCTTTTTATGATGTTTATTGTGATTATGTTTTTGATGTGTGCTATTTTGTAGGTTTAAGTCTTGAGGTACTTCTGTAATTTTGTATCCCTTATTTTTGTACCTCCTCTTCATGTTTTTTGCCATATTTTATATTTTCATGTCAAATTGTATGTTTACATAAGCTTAGCCTAACTATTATTCTAATTTCCTTTGTTGTGATGTTCTGAATTACTCATGAGAAATAATTAAACTTATTTTTCTTATAGTAATGCTGCGTTTTATGCATGATCACCTTAGATAATTGTTTTCTTACATCTTCACAGTCTTGGTATGATTCTCTGTTACGATTTCACCGGGTGACACAGGGACGAGTTCAGAAAAGGGATTTTGACAAAGGAAAAATCTATTTCTGAGGGAGGCCCTGTGTCACCCGGTGACCCTCCCAGGTCTAGCTTTCCCCTGCACAGACATACCAAGCCTGGGGATGGTGCTAGCCTGGAATGAGTTCAGATGGCGCTGGGGTCGCCGTCGGCGGGCGGGTGAGTGAGGGAGCTGGGTCGGCTCTCCGCTCTTCCGAGGGTTTTGTCATTGGGATGTCTTCAGAGTGTGGTTCTGTGGCAGTGATAACTTCACTCACCTTTGCCCATACCGACATCTATTTTCAATATAGATGCTCGATCTGGGGTAGTAACCCCAGCATTCTGATAGCTTTTTCTCTGGTATATTTAGCAATATTTATACCTAGAAATTCGTGCTAGTAAGGAATTTCACCGGGTGACACAAGGCCTCCCTCAGAAATAGACTTTTCCTTTGTCAAAATCCCTTTTATATAAAACATTACTGTTGAGTCTTTTGTATGGTTAAATCAAAGCACGCAGATGAGACCCATTCATCTGTTTTTATTATGGTTTTATTGATGATTCACTCTGCATGTTTTAAGCGAGATGCTGAATAATATATGGCAAAATCATCCATATATAAGTTAATTTTAATTAATTCCAATAGGTAGATTATTACTGATGTCATTTATTGCTAAAGTAAACAGTGTGCCACTAAGGACGCTTCCTTGTGGAACACGATTTTCAAGTGTAAATGTACTTGACAATACAATCTCAACTCTCACTTGAAAAGTGCGTTTTGTCAAAAAGTTTTGGATAAGCCTGGGTAAACGTCCACGGATGCTGTTTTTATGCATCGTTTTTAATATTGCATATCTCCATGTAGTATTGTATGCCTTTTCAGTGTCAAAAAAGATGGCCATAGCAATTTGTTTTCGTATGTGGTCTTCTAAGTTAAACAGAGAATCTTATGTAGATCTATTACATTGTGACCCAAACTGAGTGGGAGTTCAAATTTTATTTTCTCAAATGTGCCATGTTAGTCAAGCATTTACTATTTTCTCTAGTAATTTGTAAAAACAACTTGTTAAAGAAATTGGTCTGTAATTGTTTACATACTGGGATCCTTTCCAAGTTTGGGGAGAGGAATAATTATAGCTTTATGCCATTCAACATGTAATAAATTTCGAAGCCATAAGTGATTATAAAACTCTAATAAGTATGACTTTGCCAAAGGTGTTAAGTGGCAAATCATTTCAAAACAAATATTGTCACCTCCAGGGGCAGATTTATTGCTGTTCAACAGAGCAAATTCCAACTCTTCCATATTAAATTTTCTGTTACAGTATATACCTTCTAAGGTTTCAAAATTTATTGTTATTAATTCTATACTATTTTTCTTTGTGCAGAAGTATTCATCTAAATTTCTATCACTACTTACTTTTGCTAAGTTTTCTCCTATTACATTACTTTTTTCTTTTGGATCATGTATTCTTTTCCCATCCTTTAGTATGGCATGTCTAGGTGGTTTAACATGGGTACCATTTATTTTCCCGAATTTTTCCCATATTTTTTGTATGGGAGTATTATTAGAGAGATCTGATACATATTTCCTCCATGAAATGATTCTTCCTTCAATTACATTTTTCAAATTTTGCAGAAATTTTGTTATATAGAGGTTTTAATGTATCAATTTCTAATAATAATATAGTTAGTTTTTGTAAATTTTCTTCAAATATCAGTAATGTTTTATTTATTTTACTGGACTTTCTATTCAAATTATCCAATTGTCTTCCAATTTGGTGTTTTATTTTTTATCAATTCTGTTAAGTTTTTCAGACCACAATGGGACTCTGTGTTTTGGTGGATGAGATTTTGATTTTGGTATTGCTTTATCAGCAGCATTTTTAATGAAACCAACAAGAAATCCATTTGTTTCATTATGATCTTCCAAATCCTCAAATGGCTGGATATTCCTAGTGTGGAATTCATATACAGGTTGACCATCACTAATCCGGCATCATTGGGACCTGGAGGGTGCCGGATTAGCCATTTTGCCAGATTAGCCATTTATTAGGCTAGAATACACAAAAATCCAGTAGCTAAGCACCTTATCTTAGAATTAAAATATCCTATAAATCAGTACAAGTTGGTTAATAAAGAAAAGACAATTATCAAATACAGGTAGTGCTCGAGTTATGATAATTCAACTGATAATTTTCGAATTAGCAATTAACTTACGTATCATTTTATACTAAAATTTCTGTTGGTGCGAGTGAACTACCATGAATGCGACTACAAAAATTTCAACCTGTCAATTTGACTATACCGAAATGGTCAAAAACGCAATTAGCTAAAACTCTTACATAATATTCAATCATGTACCTTCATTTTGCAATGACCAATTGGAAGTCTCTAGCACAATATTTCGAAAATATTTAGGAAATTTCATAAATTCTTTTCGTTTTTTATAATTTTTTGCACTGTTCTATATTAGCCGTTACAGGCAGCAGGTTCATGTACAATACAATACAACCCATGGTTGTAGCTTTTATCAGTTTGTATTTTTATATATATCACGTAACTGAGAAAATTTCAACCTTGTAGATTCCCAGACCAAAAATCGCAATTTTAAGCTAAAACTCTTAATATGGTAATATTCAATCATTTTCCTTCATTTTCAATTGGAAGTCTCTGCTATTTCGATTTATGGTGATTCCATTTTTCCTTACGTCTGCTTTCATTAAAAAGTTTGCAAATTAGAGAATGATAAAATGTATTGTTCATGTTGTAACTTTTATCAGTTTTGAAATATTTTCTCTTTCAACCTTCAGTCAACTTTAACTCGACAAAATGGTAAAAACGCTTATAAGCTAAAACTCTTACATTCTAAATATTCAATCATGTACTTTCATTTTGAACAAACTGGAACTGTTGTTTTATGGTAATTTCTGAAAAAAATTTTTCGTATTGAACATCTCAGAAATTAACAACTGTTTTTACATTAGTTTTACAAAACATATATGAAAATGTGCGCAATTTCATGTAGAATACAACAAAAATAGCTCATGGTTGTATTTATCAGTTTTGAAATATTTTCACATAAATCACGATAACTGCCAAAATTTATTGTTATTTAACAAAAATGGTCAAAAAACGTTAAGCTAAAACTCTTACATTCTAGTAATATTCAATCGTTTAACTTCATTTTAATAAATTGAAGTCTCTAGATATATTTTTTATATGAATTTTTTAAAAAAACACTATACCCTTATTCTCAGACTTTTGGAATATTTGACTTTATATTAAAGACATAAGTTTTATTTTGTTTTCATGTACAATACAACAAAAAATAACTCATGGTTTTAGCTTTTATCGGTTTGAAATATTTCCATATAAATCATGATAAATTTTCTTTGAGAGTCAACTTTACTAAAACACTTACAGTCTATCTTTCAATCAATTAGCTTCATTTTTCAAAAACTGGAAGTTGTAATTTATGCTGAAGCTGAAAAAACAATGTCCGAGCTTTTTGAATTCATGCTCATTTTGCTAATATTTTCTCTATTTGATCGTTTTAAATTTGTTTTATCCAAAATCATCGCAATTTAATGGATTAACTCATTAGCTTTAACGTTTTTTAAACAATTATATCGGTTTTTTGTTAGCGTAAATGGAACTGGAGAGAAATCTTAAAAACTAATTTTTAATTTGAAAACTACTGGGCATGAAAGAATACAAATTACTACTGTTTTTAGAATTCACGCAGGTGCAGGCATAAAAGATAAATCAGTCAGTGAGAGAGACCAACGAATAAAGCTCTTTTATGATGAAATCAAGTATTGTTAAATACTCTTGTGTAAATGCATAGCCATAATGGAATCTTGTTTTTTTAATCACAAAAACAAACCGTATGATAATACACAATTACGCGTTAAGTACTGTACAATAGGACCGATATATTTTTTACTATACCCTTGTTAACTTTGATTCCTGCTACAGTAACTTAAAGCTGTAAGTTGTAGCTGAAGCTGAAAACAATGTCATGCTAATATTAAATTATCGAAAAATAGCATAAATTAATTTCAAGTGCAACAAAAATCAAGATTGGAATCTTGATTTTTTACACAAAACAAACATTATATTTCGACTCATAAAAACAAAAATTTAAATTAATTTCACAACAAAACGTATTTAAGTTATAACTTAAAAATATCCGTGTCCCAAATAAATAAAGTATCCATATTAATTTATGCTAACTAGAAGCAAGAAAAGCGCTTTGAACTTGTTAAATGCGGTGAAATAAACACCGCGATGTCATTCCCAAAACAAAACATTGATCGCAATTTATAATACAAAAGCAATATGAGAATATACGCAATTGGAAACAATGTAGTAAAGCATAACTTTTTAAAAGATCTATGAAAAAGATGCACATTCGTTATGTTGATGTTTGTATAATACTGTTAATATATGAATACAGTTCAGTATAATGTAGGCTAGGCTACCAGTTTGTTGATGCAGCACACTGCGCAACCAAATCGAAGCGGCCGGTGAGTGAGTTAGCGCAGCGACCCGGGAAATTTGAAAATTAGTGCGGAAACATTGGAAATTACTCTAGCTGAAATTTGTGCCGGATTACTGATTGTTCCGGAATACTGATTACGGATTAGTGATGGTCAACCTGTAGTTCCCAATCTGCTTTATAAATGTTATATTGAGGGACATGCTTGGCAGGATTATTTCGTAATAATGAAATTAATATTGGGAAATGATCACTGGTATGCAAGTCATCAACTGTATTCCAATCCAATCTGTCTACTAAGCTTGTTGTACATAGAGTTAAGTTTACTGAAGAAAAAGTTCCATGTGTTTTTGGAAAATATGTGCTGATTTCGATATCATTTATACAGCACATGTAATTTGAATCTATGAATTTTTCAATTTTACTTCGTGCTCTATTTGAGTTCGTACAACTACAGTCCCATACCGAGTTGTGAGCATTAAAGTCACCTAATAATAATGTAGGTTCTTTGGCATTGTTAAACAATTCTTCAAGTTTATCAATGTCCTAATTTTTATTAGGGTGGTTGTATAAATTATAAATTACATAATACAGGCAGTCCCGGTTTGACGGGTCCGCTTCTGACGTTCGAGGTTTTTTTGCTTTTCAGATATATTCATTATAAATTATTTCCCGGTTTATGACGCATGTTCCAGGGTTACGATGCGTTGTACGCCGATCCGACGGAAGAAATATGGCTCCAAAACGGCAGAAAAATAAAAATTTGGAGGGTTTTTTGATGAAAAACTCAATAAAAATGCAGTTTACATCATTCTCAATACACCCAGAGCATTAAAAGTCAGGTTTTCTTAGGATTTTTGACGATTTTCGACGATTTTTCGGTTTACGATGATTTTCGGCTTACGACGTGGCGTAAGAACGGAACCCCGTCGTAAACCGGGGACTGCCTGTAATCGTTTTTTATTCAGATTTTAATACTCAATATTTGCAGATCAGTAAAGTTTACAGGTACTTAGTCATAACATACTTTGTTATGTACATATATAGCAGTACCTAAATTTCCTTCTTCCTCTCTAGATGCTAAGGTGTCCCTATTGCTGACGCTGTTTTGTTGACATGTTGTAAACATAATATCACTGGTTCTTATTCTTTTAAAATACTCATTGTACTTCTCCTAGGTGTAATCTGGTCTGCACACCATTTATGTTCCACTGTATAATATAGCTATTGAAAATATTTTGTTATATAGCGGTCAAGTTTTGCTTCTTTTTTTGTGTTATCAACTTGGATTTTTTCTAATAATTTACTCACAACATTAATTTGTTTTTCTTTATAATATATTAAGTGTGCAATGCACAAGCAACATTTTTCATGGGTGATCAAATCTTTTTTTCTATATTTCATAAAATTTCTTATAATGTTTGTCAAACCACCTTTTGTTACATTTGCTCTTGTCAAGTGGACCACTTCTTTAGCCATTTTATCAACCTCTTCATTTCCTTTAATCCCTACATGGGCAGGGATCCAACATATTTCAATGTTTTTCCATTATTGTACAATTTATGGAGTGAAAACTTAATCTGTTGCACAATATTATTTTTTGGATTGTAACTTTGAATGGCCTTAATAGCGCTTCTGGAGTCGCTATGAACCACAAAATTATTAAATGAGGCTTCTTTAATTATACTTATGGCTATTGCTATTGCACATAACTCAGCTGTAAATACTGAGGCATTATCTGGTAGAGAGAACTGATACATTTTGTCTTGGGATACTAGAGCATATCCCACTCCGTGCTCTGATTTAGATCCGTCTGTGTATATTGCGTAATGTGGACCTTTTCAGATTATATGTTCTACTGTATGTTGTCTATTTTGATAAATACTTTAAAGTGTACGCAAATTTTCATTTTACTCACGTTCCAAGGAGGCAGTAATTTTACTATTAAAGGTAGCTGTATACAGTATAAAAATTCAGTGACTCGAACAATCTTCTAGATCTAATTGGGAAGGGTGGTAAATGATTGTTCATAAATGCATCTCTAATTCAAATAATTTTTTGGTGAAGAAACATTTGTCTGAATTCTCAGGTCACTCTTCATTGTTACTAGCTCTCTATCTAGTAAAGATGACTTTGGTGAAGATCTAAGGGCTCCTGAACATATTCTAAGGCATTCATTATGAACTGGGTCTAATGTTTTCACCGTTGCGTCTGATGCTGAGCCACATATTCTGCTTCCATAATCAATGATGGACAGAATTGTTGCTTTATACAGTACAGCAAGGGTATGTCTATCGGCTCCCCAAGTAGTGTTCAATAGTTTTTTAATTAGATTTAATGCACTCTTACATTTTGATTTCAGGTATGTTGGGTTTTCCAGTTCAAATGAGTACCAAATACTAATCCCAGAAGTTTTGCTGTTTGGCTAATTGGCATACTGTAATATGGTTTCAGATTTTTTAAATCTATTTCTTCACCCTTTTTCCACTAGTAATTTGTTTTCGTTCAAATCCTCTTCGTATGTGGTCTTCTAAATTACATAGAGAATTCAATGTAGATCTGTTACATGTGACCCAAACTGAGTGGGAGTTCAAATTTTATTTTCTCAAATGTGCCATGTTAGTCGAGCATTTACTTTTTCTCTAGTAATTTGCATAAACAACTTGTTAAAGAAATTTGTTCGTAATTGTTTACATTACTGGGATCCTTTCCAAGTTTGGGGAGAGGAATAATTATAGCTTTACACCATTCATCAGGAAATAAATTTCGAAGCCATAAGTGATTATAAAACTGTAATATGTATGACTTTACCAAAGGTGCTAAGTAGAAGATCATTTCAAAACAAATATTGTCACTTTCAGGGGCAGATTTATTGCTGTTCAACAGAGCAAATTCCAACTCTTCCATATTAAATTTTCTATTTCAATATATATCTTCTATGGTTTCAAAATTTATTGTTATTAATTCTATACTATTTTCCTTTATGCACAGGTTTTCATCTAAATTTGTATCACTACTTACTTTTGCCAAGTTCTCTCCTATTACATTATTTATTTCTTTCGGATCAAGTACAGTACTATTCTTTTCCCATCTTTTAATATGGCATGTCTAGGCGGTTTACCATGGGTACCATTTATTTTCCCAAATTTTTCCGATATTTTTTGTATGGGAGTATTATTAGAGAGATCTGATACATATTTCCTCCATGAAATGATTCTTCCTTGAATTACTTTAAAATTTAGCAGATATTTTGTTATATAGAGGTTTTAATGTGTCAATTTCTAATAATAATATAGTCAGTTTCTGTAAATTTTCTTCAAATATCGTTAATGTTTTATTCATTCTACTGAACTTTCTATCAAATGATCTAATTGTCTTCCAATTTAGTATTTTATTTTGATTAATTCTGTTAGTTTTTCAGACCACGATCGGACTTCGTGTTTTGTTGGATGAGATTTTGATTTTGGTATTGCTTTATCAGCAGCATTTTAAATGAAATCAACAAGAAATCCATTTGTTTTATTATGATCTTGTATAATACTCAAATGGTGGGATATTCCTAGTGTAGAGTTCATATCGCTCCCAATCTGCTTTATAAATGGGATTATTTTGTAATAATGAAATTAATATTGGGAAATGATCACTGTTATGCAAGTCATCAACTGTATTCCTATCTAATCTGTCTACTATGCTTGTTGTACATAGAGTTAAGTCTACTGAGGAAAACATTCCATGTGTTTTTGAAAAATATGTGCTGATTTCATTATAATTTATACAGCACATCATTTGACTCTAAGAATTCTTCTATTTTACTTCCTGCTTTATTTGAGCTTGTACAATTACAGTCCCATATTGGGTTGTGAGCATTAAAATCACCTACTCATCAATTTAGGTTCCTTGGCATTAAGTAATTTTTTTATTATATTAATGTTGTAATTTTAATTAGGTTGGTTGTATAAATTATAAATTACATAATTATCGCTTTTTATTCGTATTTTAATACCTGATATTTGCAAGTCAGTAATGTTTACAGGTACTTTGCCATAAACTAATTTTTTATATACATATATGGCTGTACCTAAATTTCCTTCTTCCTCTCATGATGTAGATTCTACTGTTGATACAGTTTTGTTGGCATGTTGTAAACATTATATCATTGGTTCATATTGCCCTACTTCTCCTAGGTGTAACCAGGTCTGTAAACCATTTACATTCCATTGTATAATACTGCACAGTATAGCTATTGAAAATATTATGTTATAGAAGTCGAGTTTTACTTTCTTTTTGTATTATCAATTTGGACTTTCAGATCAGTGGTTTCCTTTTTTTTATATTTCATAAAACTTCTTATAATGTTTGTTAAACCATCTTTTGTTATGTTTTTGTTGTTACTGTACAATTCAACAAAACAATCATTACATCCACATGTGCTTTTAAGTAGTATATTTCTTGTTTCATTTGTTCTTATACCAATTACTGGGGATGGAGTAATCTCTTCTCCCTTGACATAATCATTATCATCTATGGTATGGATCTCTTCTACTTCTTTGTTGTTTTGGATATCTGCTTCCATAGGTTTTACTACTATTTTAGGAGATAAAGGTATATTCTTACCTTGTTTTTGTTCTTTCTTCATATCCTTTGTCTTTGGTTTAACCATTTCCATCTTTAATTTCTAGTCCATAACAACTTTCCTCTACTACTTCTGTGGTAGTATCTTCCTGAGCTATTTACATTAATATTTCAAATGAATTTGATAAATATTAACCATATCATTTGCACTGTTTCTTGATTCTTTACAATTTTAGTTTTTTTCTGTAAAGTAGTAATTTCTTCTTGAGATTTATTTTTCTGTGCTCTGTTACTACTATCTGTATGTGTTTTTCTTTCATTCTTGGCTCTAGTTATTGAAGAATATGTGTTTCTTAGATGGATCTTGAATTTCCTCACTTTTAATTCTAATTTAGCTTCTTTTATAGACATACCAGTTCTTTCTTGTAATATTTTTAACTCCATTGTATATATAACACATACATTCTTTGGACCTTACATGATGGTCTTGCCCAGAGTTCATACACTTCGGTTCACTTCACTTCCACTGTGTGGTATGTTCTTCAGATCCACAATACGAGCACACAGGTTCATCTCTACAATATTTCTTTGCATGCCCATATTTACTACAATTTTGATACTGTAGTGGCTTTGGGACATATGATCTTATTTCTCTGTTTTGGCCTAATATTTTTACTTTTTCAGGTAGATCTTGACCTTCAAATTTTATTTTTGCAATTTTTAACATTTGCTTATTTCTTTGCTTACTCAGTATATTATATACCTCACAATCTTAGACTCTGGGATATCTTTTTTTTAAGAGAATCCAAGAGAATACTCTTATCGAATGATTCACCACTGTTCTTGGGAAGCAAATATATCATGAATGCTACTCATAGCGTCATATTTTTTAATTTTTGTTTATATTATCTATTATCATTATAGACATATAGTCCTCAGACTGACTCTTTGTTGTGGCTTCTAAAAGCCACATCTTTTCTCTTATCTGTTGTAAGAAACTAAATAAATATTGATTAAAAATAGAGAGAGAAACCTTCCATTTTTTTAGACATAGAGAGAGAGAGAGAGAGAGAGAGAGAGAGAGGAATAAGTTTGGAGTTTTGACTGTAATTTCACAACAAAGCTAGACCTAAATGCTTAATCGTCTTGTATCAAGGCCAAGAAAGCAAAACAGAAGGTGTTGTGTTTTAAACGCCTGAGTTCAGTGATGTTTTGGAACTTAAAGCAAAATACGGGAATGTGTTATAATTTGTGTCGTGGTTACGAAGCTATTATGACTGCACTAATCGAATTGGTAATCATGAGGAATTTGTAAAAAAAAAAAAAAGTATACCTTAGTTTTACCAGACCACTGAGCTGATTAACAGCTCTCCTAGGGCTGGCCCGAAGGATTAGACTTATTTTATGTGGCTAAGAACCAATTGGTTACTTAGCAATGGGACCTACAGCTTACTGTGGAATCCGAACCACATTATAGCGAGAAACAAATTTCTATCACCAGAAATAAATTCCTCTAATTCTTCATTAGCCGGCCGGAGATTCGAACTCGGGCCTAGCGAGTGCTAGCCCACAACTCTACCGACTCGACCAAAGAGAAACTATTGGAATTCGTAACAAAAAAGCAAGGTAGCTTTCTAGTGGAAAAAAGTAAGAAAAATTCATAATTTTGGTGTTTTAGAAACTCCTCTTTGAGGGAGGTACAGTTCCAAACACAGGGCGTTTCAGGTAATCTGCATGACCAATTAACATCAATGAAGGCGGGACAAAAGCAAGACTTCCTGCCTATTAGGGCTGGACAATCTTTCTCAAAAATCATTTAAAAGGTCCCGTTGAGAAGCAGTTCAGGAGAGAAGGAGCAGATAAGCAGCAGACAAGAAGCAGCTAAGGCACAAAGAAGAAAGGAGTGAGCTCCAGACCTCACCAGTAGCTGATTGTTCTACGTACAAGAAAAGGCACACCTGGACTCACACCCAAATTCAACTTAATTTTGCACAGTACAGTAGCTCCTTGTAACCTCACTGTAACTTTTGTTTTTTTTTTTGTGCTAATGAAAAAAGAAAAATTATCATGTCTTCTTTAACAAAGCCTCCTGGGAACTCAAAGAACAATACCAATAGAAGTCCAAATATAAACATCTAAGAGACTTCATTACAAAATGGTGCCAGCTGGTTAAGGTTAAGGATCCAACATGAAGAAGACTGACATACAAGAATTCATAACAGTGCAGACCTCATGACAAGCTCCAATAGACAACGCAGTTATTATTATAACAACAGCAAACAACGAAGAGATCCAATCAACAACAGCATATCCTGAAGGCAATGGCAGACTGTATCCTGAACGTATCTTGAAGGCAGCATCTATAAGAGAACAGCAGGGTCCACAGCGTATACTGAAGGTCAACAAGTGAATGACTGAACGTTTAAAACAACGAATGAACGTTTGAATGTCTACAGGCAACATATCCCAAACGGCGGCAGCAGTGAACGTCGGCAGCGAAAGCAGTGAACGTCTAAAAGTCTACAGGCGGATGTAGTATCTACAGAGATCGGTATCCAGAGTGTCTACAATCAAATGCAACAACGCATTTGTGTTGGTCACGAACGTAAAAAAAAAAAGGGCAACAGTTGAACCATAACAGATTAAGAGAGGAAGACGGCAATAGAATATACTTAAGTTGGAAAATTGATTCTCTCAAAAAGTTCTCTCTCTCTGCGAATGTATTCGTATATAATCTCTCTCAAAAGATATATTACATTTACGGTTTTCTCTCTTAAACATTTTTTTTATTATTGATTTTTTTTGTTTGATATATAGGAATTTTTTTTTAACATACCATGATTTTTATGATGCATTTTTGAATACTGTTGTGTTTGGGTATAGATTTCATAAGATTTTAGAATACCATTGTAATGCAGGATTCGATTGATGAACTGTTAAATGCCATTAGACAAAGACATTATCATTTAAGACCAACAACAGATAGACAAAGTCAAATTCCAGTGCCAAGTTCACAAATATCATTAAATCAAGGAAATACTAACACAAGTAGCAATAAGATAATACTAACCCTATTATACATTTCAATTTAGAACAACGATGCAAGCAGCGATCATTACGCAAGCCACACGATTCTGTGGAAGAGTGGAGAGTTCAAATCCTGATACAATCAGATTAGAGTCATACTCTGTGAACCAGTGGTTAGCAGACACAGACAGTTGTATCTCCACAAATAGAATAACAGATGAAAGAACAAAAATAAATGAAGCCTTGCTTCTGGTTAGTTCAGAAAAACAAACATCACCATAGGAGGTAAAAATGATTCTGGTGATACAGAAACTGATTTAGTCAGTTTGAGATATGTGTTAAATTACTTGTCATTTGGCACAATGTATAATGCACTTGGAGAAAAAGAAAAGAAAGCATTCATGAAAGTGAAGATTGATCCTGAAAGTGATAGCCTTACCGCTTTAATAGCCATGAGACAAGAAATTCAGAAGAAAGAAATAGATTTTTCTAAGGAATTTGTAGGGGTAACAGAAACCACAAATAAAAAGGAAAGGCAGAAATGCCAATTTTTTTTTTTCTCTTCGTTTTAACGTGCTTTTGAAAGGCAGAAATACCAATGAGTCATATAAAAGAAATAACATGTACACTGATCATTCCAGACAAGTAGGAAACAGACAAACTTCCTTTCAAAGGAACTTTGCACAAAACACAAAAAGAAAATGAAATCCAAACCAGAAAGGAAGACAGAATCAACCAAGGAATGGAACATTCCACGGTCCACTCATAAGATACCAGAAAGGTCCATATCCAAACACAATTAATTCAAAACCAGAGAATTATACAGCTCAAGGAGCTAAACCAAAAGTAACATGTGAAAACTGTGGCTATACTAATCATTCCACTAATGAATGCAGAAAGCCTAAAATATGTATAGTTTGCAAAAAGACTGGGCATTTACCGAAGTACTGTTTGTTCAATAATAAGGAAACCAATGAAGAGACTGTAGAGATCAGTAACAGTCGCCCAAAAACTAATAAAGCATCTAGCCAAAGATAATTAACCCCCCTACAGAGAAAAGGTGATTCCATTCCAGGAAATGAAAGCAAAAAAGGAGAAACAGTTACAATGGGAAATGAAGGTTCATCCACATTTTCCGATTTACACAGCAAAGAAGTGGTATTTTCCATAAAAGAGGAAGAAATAAATAGAAAGGATCTGCCCAAAATAAAGATTCCAGTAAATGGAAAGACGTGCTCTGTACTCACTGATTCAGGTAGTACTGTATATATAATTGATAAATTAACCTTAGCAAGATATTTAGGCATTGCAGAGACTCAGTTTCAAAGTCAAAGTAGAGTAATAAAAGGAGTAGCAGGGAAACAGATTAAAAGTCTCAGAAATGTGAAATTAGAAATAAATATTTTGTCACATAAATTCAAAGAATGTTTTCTAGTTGTAGAAGACAGGTTCTTTCCCGCACAAGTATTGCTCTCATCTAGCATATGTTTTATTAGATTGTAGTGTTTGAAACAAGAAATCAGAAGAAGGGTTTCACCCAAATCTGATCAATTTGTCAGACGAACATACAGGAAAGACAGATAAGTAACCAGAACATGCAAGATAAGATAACAGACGGAAAAGAGGAATTCTCACAATCCCAGAATACAGAATTGTTGAGACGTGCACATCTCAACAATACACATATAGATGATATATACTCCAATATCAATAATTACTCAGATATGAATAATGGTGATCATCAAAACACTGAATCTAACGAAAATCAAGGCGCCTATACTTATGATTGCAGCAATGTAATAATAAATTATGAAGGAAAAATACTAAGTGAAGTATTACTCTTAGATAAAATAAATAAATCAGACATAAATGGTATAACAGAAGTAACAGACGAAACCACTGGAGATGCAGAACTTTGTTATTTTTCAGACACAAAAGAAGAAATATGTTGCGTTAGCACAGCTGATGATAATAAAGCACAATTTATACTCAACAGAGCAGTAACTTTGTATCCAAAATGTTTAACAAAGATATATTTAAGATCAAAAGAGATGTGAGGGGTAAGGATATTGTATTACTGAATGAAGAATTACCAGATTCTGTCAGGGTGGATAACTTGCTCGTCCATATGAATGGTAATAACTGTGAAGTTTATGTCCAAACCTATTCAGACAACAGACTAACCTTATACGCAGGTATTGTCTTTTGCATAGGAATTTCCATTAACAATCCTTTACTAACAGCAGAAGAAAAAGCATTTTTCTCTATAGCCTAACTGACCAAAGCTCTCAAATAAATTCAGAATTAAACAAAACAGATTTTCCAAAAAATAGACACAAGCTAATTCAGGTGTTAGAGAAATACAGAAATGTTATAGCTAAAGAAGGAGATAAACTAGGAAGAACAAATGTTCTACAACATAGAATTGTGTTAGATGATCGAGCCAAGCCATTTTTTATTCCTAATTACAGATTACCAATAAGCCAGAGATCCACTGTAGACAAACTGATAAAGGAAATGAACGAAGATGGAGTAGTAATTTATTCAAAATCTCCATATAATTCTCCTTTGTTACTTGTTCCAAAGAAAGGTGGTAGTTGGAGACTTGTAATAGATTACAGGAAGTTAAATTCCAACACAGTTACAGATAGAATGCCAATGCCAATAATCCCAGATATGTTAGTTCATTTAGGAGAAGCTAAGATATTTTCATCCTTAGATTTACTTAGTGGATATTGGTAAGTACCTTTAGATGAAGAATCGAAACCATTCACAGCCTTCAGCACACATAAAGAACATTTACAGTTTGAAGTAATGCCATTTGGACTAACATCAGCCCCATTAACATTTGCTAGATTAATGTTTCAGATTCTAGGAGACATCAAACAGTTTATTTAGATGGTGTAATCATTTTTAACAAAGACTTAGAAAGTCACCTCAGAACATTAGAAATGGTCCTAGAGAGATTAAGAATTGCAGGACTAAAAATAAAATTAAAGAAATGTCAATCCCTGATGAAATCCTTAGAATACTTGGGTCATGAAATTAGTGAAGATGGACTGCGCATGCAAGCAGGCAAAATAAAGGCAATAATTGATTACCCAGCTCCCACTAATTTGAAAGCATTAAGAAGGTTCCTAGGTATGGAAGGTTTATAAAGGGTTTTGCTACTATAGCCAAACCTTTAACAGAACTTACCAAAAATGATACTAATTATGAATGGAAGGATGAACAAGAAACAGCCTTTCAAACACTAAAGAGCAAAATGACCAGGAACCCTGTTTTAGTTTACCCAGATTTTTCCAAAGATTTTACTTAGCTTGTGATGCCTCAAGTACAGGAATAGGAGCTGTATTGTTACAAAAGGCAAAAACTAGAATGAGGGCAGTATATTACGCTTGTAGAGTTTTAAACTTAGCAGAAAGAAACTATAGTACCACAGAAAGAGTGTTTAGCTTTATATTGGGGTTTAAAGAAATTTAGACACATACTTCTATGTCATAAAGTTAATGTGCTTACTGATCACAAACCCATTTGTGACTTATTTAAGAGAGCCTTTACTAATAACATGAGGTTCAATAGATGGTTCATTTGCCCAGAATTCAGGTATATTCCAGGGAAATTTAACAACTTGGCAGATGCATTATCCAGACCTCAGGAAGAAACAGAAAAATGCATTACCACTAATACCTTTTGTTTCAGTTGTCAAGTTGTAGATTTAGACCTAGAAAGAGTGAAAATATAACAAGAAAATGATGCAGAAATCAGACAAATAGTAGGACAATTAATGACAGATGAATCCTTAAAACCTGATTTTGAATTAATAAATGGATTATTGTATAAAAAGCCAACTGAAAACACTAATCAGAGAAAGTTTGTAGATCTAACACACTCATATAAGTTAGCAAGACATCCTGGAATTAAAAAGACAAGCAGTATCATAACCAGAAATTATTTTTGGCCACATTGTAGTGAAGATGCCAAAAACTTTGTACAAAACTGTATAGTTTGTAATCAACATAAGGGTAACATAAATCTTAAAGCTCCACTTGAAAAATATCCCTCTGAATTAAATCCATTTCAAATAGTCACTATGGACTTTTTAGGTCCATTTCCGACCACTATCAGAGGAAATAAACAAATATTAGTCTTCTTAGACTATCTAACTAGATATGTAGAAATCGTACCAGTAAGAAACAGAGATGCAGCTACAGTAGCAGAAGCTCTAAGAAACAGAGATGCAGCTACAGTAGCAGAAGCTCTTAAATCTAGAATTATCACAAGACATTCTTCATGTCCACAAGTTCTTTCAGACAATACTGCTGAATTCACTAGCGATCTTTTAAAGAAAATATGTGAATTTTACGAAATCAATACGAGTCACATAACAGCTCATAAACCAAGTTCTAATGGAGCAGTACAACGAACTAATCGTAAAATAAAGGATATCCTGAAAACTTTAGTGAGCCCACAGACAAAAGATTGGGACTTAGCATTAGAAGACGTACAGTTCACATTGAATAACACTGTAAATGAGACGGTAGGGGAATCCCCACACTATTTGCTACATGGTTATCAGAAAAGAATGCCTAGCACATTATTTGACGATGCAACACCACCCAGACATACTTATAACTATGATGACTATGTTGCATGGAAGACCAAACGTACTTACGAGACAATCATGAAAACAAGGGGAAAATTACAAGAGGGTCATAAAATTCATGCCAAATATCATAATAGAAGTACCAGTAAACTAGACATTAAAATAGGTACAGTACTCAAGTTCATGTACAAAATCATGTTCTAGAAGTGCCAAATGTAAAGGTATCTCCCAAGTTTACTGGACCATATAGAGTTATAGAAGTATTAAAATTAAACAAATATAGAATAGTGACAGAAAGTGACATGAAAGAAAAGGTAGTTCACTGGAATCATATAAAAGTAGTAAAAACAGATCCATGGTCCTCTGAAGTTATAGGTAACATAGAAAATGAGAATGGTGTAGATAAGGCTGAAACCCAAAGATATAATCTGCAGAGCAGACAGAGTTAATTATGTATATAAATGTATATACTATATATATAAATGTATTGTATGTCAGGATGTATACATGTATAGAAAGTCTGATAAAGGTCTATTCTTACAGATGCAAAAATTTGGCTCATCATTGCAATGGTCCTATTTGGACTCATTTACCCAGAAGTGGAAATAAGAAAAGGATCATTGTTGAAAAGACATGGTAATGTAAAAATGATTCAGGACGTAGGAATCATAAAAATAAACATTTCATCAGTGTTAAGTAATGAGAAGAAATTAAAGTTAATACAAGAAGAAATTGGTCTCATATTAATGAGAAGTGACAATAACAGTATTAAATGAGAAGTGACAATAACAGTATTACTACTCTATTGAACAACCTAAATGCAGAAATAGAAAATACAGTTATGAAACAGAAATCTAAAAGGTCTCTTCTACTGTTCATTGGAACTGCCTTGAACACACTATTTGGTGTGGCCACCGAAGCCAATGTTGAACGAGAAAGGGAGAAAATAGACAAATTAGAAAAGTGGGCTGCAACAAGAGGAACAGTAATAAATAAAGTACTAAGTGCCCAAAATCAGAATACAGAGCAAATAGAAAAACTGAAATGTTTCATAAACAAAGTCACCAAAAATGTGACGAACGAACTGAATAAGTTAGAAAACATTCAGTTCTTGAATCTAAGTTATGTTGCAAGAACACAAAAGTGTTTTGAATGCTATTTTGATGGCTTACAAAGGTATTCTGAGTCCAACCTTAACAACTCCTAAAGAACTTGAAGGCCTAATTAAGTTTTATATCATGGAAAAACACTTGCAGCCGCTTGTAGAAGATGTATTCATGTATTACAATTTAATAAGTGTCAAAGTACTGGTACTTTTTAATTAGATTATATTGATTGTACCTTTCAATACAAGGGTCACAAACACCTTAATCACATTGTATGCATTTCCCATGTTGGTTAATAACCAACCGATCATTCAAAAAGGAACAATCAAACATTTTGCATTAGAAGAACACGCTTTGTTGTTGTCATTCTTTGAGGAACAAAAGTTTCAAGAGTGTGTTTTGTTAAAAGAGCAAGAATATATATGTAATTTTGACAACTTATATAGACAACAAATGCATATCCATGTATTCAAGAAATTGTGTTAAACCAAAACCAAGAAGAAGGTGTATGTACAACTAATTATGATAATAAGTTTGAAGCTTTGCTTTAGATGATGATATTTTTGTTTTTTCTGTAGATACTGTTGTAGCTAAAGTTAAGTGTTGAAATGTAACTACAGAGGTAAAATTTAAGAATGTTAAATCTTTTACAACATCCTTTCAAGTGATTATCCCTAATCAATTATACTATGAACCTCATGTTTTCACAACATACACCTTCAATAAACATGTGCCATATAAGAATTACTCAGAGAAAATCGATGAATTTAAGTTGTCTCAATTAGAATTAAGGAAACTTGACAATCTGAAATATGTTGGCAAATTTTGGTACTATAAAGAAACTGTCTCCCCAGTTTTGTCATTGTTCAATTTGATGCTGATAATGGTACTTGAGATATTGTTTATCATTGTAGTAAGGAATCTTGTGATCAGAAAAATACAAGAGGTTTTGTCAGAATTAAAAGGAGATAGTGATTGAGTATTGATGTTAACATATGTGTATGAACATTTATTTGACATGCAAAAGAAGTGTTGGTGTTTGATGTTTTATTGTATTTGACTGTCATTTTAGTGTGTTTGTTATTTTGATATATTTATATCTTTTACTCCGTAGTTGGAGAAACAGTTTTTGTTATGTCATTTCGTTGCCAATTTTCAGTTTATTGTAATATACAACTTCTCAGAATTATTTTAAACTTTGAGGGCAATGTTGGTAGGTGACTGAGTGATGTAAGAAACTAAATAAATATTGATTAAAAATAGAGAGAGAAACCTTCCATTTTTTCAGTTAGAGAGAGAGAGAGAAAGAGAGAGATAAGTTTGGAGTTTTGACTGTAATTTCATGACAAAGCTAGACCTTAATGCTTAATCGTCTTGTATCAAGGCCAAGAAAGCAAAACAGAAGGTGCTGTGTTTTAAATGCTTGGGTTCAGTGATGTTTTGGAACATAAAGCAAAATACGGGAACGTGTTATGATTGTGTCGTGGTTACGAAGCTATTATGACTGCACTAATTGAATTGGTAATCACGAGGAATTCGTAACAAAAAAGCAAGTAGCTCTCTAGTAGGAAAACAGCCAGAAAAATTCATAATTTTGGTGTTTTAGAAACTCCTCCTTTGAGGGAGGTACAGTTCCAAACACAGGGCGTTTCAGGTAATCTGCATGACCAATTAACATCAATGAAGGCGGGACAAAAGCAAGACTTCCCGCCTATTAGGGCTGGACAATCTTTCTCAAAAATCATTTAAAGGGTCCTGTTGAGAAGCAGTTCAGGAGAGAAGGAGCAGATAAGCAGCAGACAAGGAGCAGCTAAGGCACAAAGAAGAAAGGAGTGAGGTCCAGACCTCACCAGTAGCTGACTGTTCTACAAGAAAAGGCACACCTGGACTCATACCCAAATTCAACTTAATTTTGCACAGTACATTAGCTCCTTGTAACCTCACTGTAACTTTTTTTTTTTGTGCTAATGAAGGAAGAAAAATTAACAAGTCTTCTTTAACAAAGCCTCCTGGGAACTCAAAGAACGATACCAATAGAAGTCCAAACATAAACATAAAAGAGACTTCATTACACTGTCTAAATGACATTTCAGCCGCTGAATGTCTGTTTAATAGGTAACTTTCTAACTTTTGGATGGAATTTTCTTGTTCTGTTTCTAAGGTTAGAAACTTTGACCAACTTCCACTCCCAAAGAGGGAGTCGAAGTGAGTCAAGGTTGGGTTAAGACGTTATTTATATACTTTTTGGGGGTTTTCTCTGTACTAGAGTGTAGGGTTCCAGTGTCACAGGAGGTTCCAGCAGTTGTCAACTGTGCCGAGTCCATACCATCAAAGGGCCCCGGGATACTCAAATCTTTACAGCTAATACTCATAAAGATTAAAGCGCAAAAAAAAAAAAGGAACATTAAATCTGAAAACCTTTCATGGAGTTTATTCTTCCACCAATGGCACAAGTGAGAACCAACTCCCAAATGTCCACGCCCTATCCCACCCCACAGGGATGGCACAACATGATTAGAGTGGCCCAAGTGTAAGCCAAACTCACTTGCTAGGACCAAGTGTGTTATAAGAATGCAATCATCCCCACCCTAAACATATAATGGGCAAACTGGATAGAATGTCGAGAGTCTATCCCCAGAACCAGAGACCCCCTGGAATCCGTGGCCCAGCCCTAAAGAATAGTTCTGCCCTTGAGCTATCAATCTGGTATCTCATCTCTCAGGTCCAAACATTATTGGGTAGTTGATGGTCCTACCACAGTTCCCACTATTTTGCTTTGGGCATAAACCCAGTCCAAGCTATGAAAGCTTTTCCTATTTATCAGGTCCAATAAATTTTAGCAAAAGTGGAAAGTTCCCCAAAAAATTAATCCAAAGAAATATATAATGATATATGGGACTCTTGGACTCAAACCTGGGAACAAATTCCTGGGGTTCAAGATGAAGAGAACCTCAAGTCTAAGGGAATGGTACAGTACTCAGTGAGAGTCCTGCCCAGGAAATCATTCCCTCCCTGCCCTGTAGGGAAAGGCATGCAGAAAAACTTAATAGGCCCTCTAACGCAGAGCAGACTCCCCACATCTAAACTCATAGCCATAGTCCAAGAAGAGGTAAAGTTCAGGAAGAATGATACAGAAGATGATGAAGGAAAGAACACCTCTATCCTTCCATTTCTATCAAACTCGCCTTGTCTGCAGAGCTGTCAAGACTCTCAAAGACTAAGCCACATATATCAGAGGAAAAAGGCTACATAGTTCATTCTTCCAATGAATACAACGGCAGGCCACGATAGCAGGATTACCTTAAATAAGGTAAACCTTACTGTTATGGAACTTCAAAGTGGTTAAATCTACCATACCTTAAATACAGTATACTGTATTATAAAGTATATCGGAGAACAATACAGCTGTTTGAAACAATCAGAAGCTGTTACATGTCCAATGAAAACAAGTATTCATGTTGGCAAGGAAAAAACAAACCAAATTCCTTGCAAGAAGGCTTATTTGACCAACGGATATGAAATTGCAAAACAAGATTAAAAAAACAAAAAAGGAAAAAGAATACTCATGTTTAATTATCAAAAGTTTAAACTGCAAAAGTCAAGTAGAGAGTCCTGAAAGACATTTGAACTTAATGGCAGCCAGAAGCAAAGTGGAGAGCAGACCAACAGGTAGGCAGGGTTTCGCTCTACCTGTTAGTAGTTTAGTACCTTGCCATTAAACCTGAATGGCTGTTCCAGCTTACGTTCAGAAGCTAAATCCTTTGTAAAGAACGAAGGTTTGTACTTGTCTAGGAACAAATGGGAGTTCTGTGTTCTGGAAAGTCTCAAACAGACCAATGTTCAAGGCTTGCCAACATGTTTTGTGTTTTCTCCCTGGGAAAAACTGTGGCAGAAGAATTATGATCCTGGACTGACACTTGATTTGTGCCTCCTTGTGTAAGAAAGAGGGGCTGAATTGCTGGAGTAGACTGTAATTGTCTTGTCTCTGATTAGGTGTTCTGCTCGCATAAGACCCTTTCAACCTTCCAAAAGCTCTATTGTTTGTATGCATTTTACTCTCCTCTACAAGTTCAACTCCCTAAAACTAATGATCTCTAAAATGGCTTCCCAACCTGACCCTGACACAATTGAGGACAATGTGAAGTCTGAGCTCTTGAGGTTTAGAGGCTGACCCATCAACAGTCTTGACTGATCTCCCCACCAACAAAGAGAATGTAAAAAATCTAAAGAAATGATGATTAGAGTTCAGAAGACGAGACTTAATCCAAGATTGCTTGAAGTAAAAGTGAATTGGCCATTCTTGGACACACCATGTTAACAAGTTAATGAACTTCACCAAAGAGACCAAGTGACCCAAAAGAGGAAGCCACTTCTTGGCTTCAGGATTTTCAGGGTTGAGATCCTCTCAGCAGCGATAGATAATTGTCTATCCGTCCCTGTCTGAAAAGCCCAAAAAGAGAGTTGATCTTCCCCAGACAAAACAACAGACTAGGTCAGAGGAAGCACAGACTTGTCAACACTGATTAGAATGCCCAGCACCAAGGCCAGACACAGAAGACAATTCTTCATTCTCAAGTTTGCCTGAAATGAGTTAGCGAGACCTAACCAGTTGTCCAAGAATAGGAAAACTCAGACTCCTAGCAGATGACTTGCTCCCACTCAGACCAAAACACAGATCTTTAAAGTGAAGACCTTCCCTTTAGAGACAAAACGTAGATGATCAAGACAAGAACGTACCAATCCTGCATATCAACAGAAAACATCCAGTCACCCTTCCAGAAGGCTGCTAAGGCCGAAATGGATGACTTCATCGAAAAGGGAGTACGCTGAACGAGTTATCGAGACTGGGAACTTCCAATAATGATCTCCAGCCCCCCAAAAGGCTTTGGGAACACGGAAAAGGAGATGGTAAAGCCTCAGTGAGTCTAAAATTGGCTTGAATGTCTCCTTGTGTAAAAACTGTCTCATCTCCTTCAAAACTTGGAACTTCTCATGTTATGCGGGTGGGCAGGGAACGATACTGGGATGTTGACACGGGTGAAGGGTAAACAAAAGTAGAAAGTATCCCTGCCTGAGAACCATCATTATCCAAGATTCTTCACTGAATCTTTGCCGGACACTCCAAAAAACTCTATAAATGGCCCTCTATTTGACCTTGAGAGTTTGAAACATCAGTTAGGGTTGTCTCTGTGATTCTTTCAGTTAGAATGTGACCCTGATCACCCTGAATGAGCTTACTGAATGTGGAAGAACTTCAAGGTGGTTTGTGTTGATATTCCACATGGAACTTTCATGTGAACAGGCTGCAGACACATGACGCTTTATGGAAACTTCAAAGATTGTGCTAAGAATTCTCTGTTCCCCTGATTTGGGACATCTTTGGCTTAAACACTTCAGGGTTAAGGAGACAATGATGAGAAATGCCAAAAACTGCTACTGACCATTGAGCTGGAGCTACTTTATGAGATACTGAATACAGTATATACATAACAGTTCCCATTACGGCCAGTCCCTCGTTATCAGAGAGGATTCCGTTCTGATAGTGTGATGATAACCGAAAATCCCCGATACATACCTCTGTTAGGTATGTATTGGAGCCAATACCCAATTATCGGCGCCGATAAGCGGAAATCGGTGATTTTCGGCACCGAAAATTGCCAATTTTTGTCGCTAGACAAGCCCTGTAAAACCTGATCGCCAATAACTGGGGACTGCCTGTACTTTAAAGCTGGACTGCCTGTACTTTAAAACCGACATATAAAAATATAAAAAAGATAAGACATTCCTCCTTAAGTTTCGGAAATACATAGCACTAACACGGTAGGGTTCATACTCTAATGCATATCAAGAACCGCTGCCCTTTCAGGACTAAAATTTGCTTATTTATTTATTAATTATTATTATTATTTCCTGGCTCAGTAAATGAGCATTTGTGATCAGATTGATACACAGACTTCATGTGCATTTCAGTCTTACTGTTAAAGCCAAAGTACCTTCCCAATTTTGAGAGATCTTTGAGTCCATGGGATAAGCAACTTGAAAAAACTTGTGCACTGAAGGAAGGCTTATAATCTGACATCATATATACCTGTTCCATACCATTCAGCTCTAAGCTGGAATCTGAAGCAGTCAAATTCCGAGAACGAGATTTAAGGGATACATTTTTTAATCTTCAACATGCAACTTTAACAGAATCAGATAACTTTAACATCCTTAGCCTAAACAGAGAGGTGAGGGTACAGCAAGTAATGCAAAATAGCAAAATTTTTAACTTCTATTTTTCCTAAAATACAAACCTAAAGTTCTTTACATATGATTTAGCTTCTGAACGCGAGCTGGAATGGCTGTTTAGCTTTCAGACATGGTCGTTAACTACAAATGGTAAGGAGGAAGCCCAGCCCACTTGTAGGTCTGCACTCCACTTTGCCTTTCAGCCCAGGTACCAGAATGAGGGGTGGTTGAAATGGGATGTAAATATAAAGAGCTTCAGGTTTGTATGTTAAAAAAAAATACAAATTACTTTAAAAATCTGCTGTTTGCTCCTAAACAAATACATACCTTCATTCTTTACATAGAAGATTTACCCATTGGTAGAGGGAGTCTGGGCAAATCTCTGGACCAACTGGTTGGTTCTACCCACCCAGGAATACCTTCCTGGTCTGGAAGAGCTGAGTAAGGAATCCCACACAAAATTTTAGCCTGTTGGACATATGGGATGTTGCAACTGCTAAACTTTATAGCCCTTTGTTGGCCGACTCGGTAGAGCTTCAGACTGTCATTCGATGGGCCGGAGTTCAATTCCCGCGGCTGGCTGATGAAGAGTTAGAGGAATTTATTTCTGGTGATAGAAATTCATTTCTCGCTATAATGTGGTTCGATTCCACAATAAGCTGTAGGTCCCATTGCTAAGTAACCATATGGTTCTTAGCCACGTAAAATAAGTCTAATCCTTCGGGCCAGCCCTAGGAGAGCTGTTAATCAGCTCAGTGGTCTGGTAAAACTAAGGTAATAATAATAATAATCTGAGCTTAAAGTAATGAGTTTACATCATTACTTTTGATAAAGGCTTGGAGGTACCCAAAAGTGTCGGACACAATAAAACTTGTTAATAAAACCAGTGGGTTTGTTTAATTGTCTATCCCCCTCTCCCCCTGTCTAGAGAGAGAGGGGGCCATGCATCTAATCAATCTACAAAAAGATGAAGGACACGATGCCTTCGTCATGTAGTCACCTGCAAAACTCGTCCATCCAGCACATGACAGCTTGCTACCTGCCTCTCTGTCCTGCTTAGATGAGATGCTGCCTGTCCCCTTACGGGAGCCAAATAAGTTACACAACTTGTTGAGAAGCCACCATAAGACCCAAGGAAAAACGTGTCCAAGGACTTGTGGGCAATGTGGCAAAACGAAGTAAATGTGGTCTGGTGCGACCATATACTGTACCTGGTCGTATTACCTGCTGAACTGACAGGTTCTTCTGGAATGCAAAGGAAAGGGCAATGCCCTTATCTTTATGAGCTATTGCCCAGTCTGAACTCCTATCTAACTCTTAAGATGAAGAGTAAACTTGTTTGATGTCTCATGAAGCCCAAAAGAGATGTGTTCTCAGACACCTCTTTCTTGGCCGAGCCAGTACTAACGAAGAGTCGTCAACACTCAGGCCTGAGATGCCAAGTTCTCTTGAGGTAGTACCACAGCTCCCTAACTGGACACAGTAGCGTCTCATCCCGATTATTAACTACAAAGTCCTCTAGCGAGGGGATAAAAAACGACTCAAAATATGGCAACTGGGACTGACGGATTCTGAGTCTTAGTTACAAACTCCAGGACCAACTCAAGCATAACAAACCCCCATCCCCTTGAGTGCTTAGCATTGAAGGCCAAGAAGTTCCCCTACTCTCTTTGCCGAAGCTAGGGCAAGCAAGGAAAACAGTCCAAAGTCATATCTCTGTCAGATGACTCTCTCAACAGCTTGTACTGCATACAAACTACACTCCTTAGGACAAGAGTAATGTCCCAGTTGGGGGGTCTGAGTTCCCTGGGTGGGCAAGACTGTTCAAAACATCTCAGAAACATAAAGATCTCATACTAGAACATGACATCTATCCCCTTTAACCAAAGGACTTGGACAAGCGCAGCTCTACAGCCCTTAATGGCCGAAATGGAGAGAAGCTTCTCTCATCGAAGAAAGGCAAGAAAGTCTGCTACCTGCTGAAGAGAAGCTCTGACAGAAGGCGGCCCATATGTGCTGAGACACAACCCTCTCACTCACAGAAGACGCTGGATAGTCTCCAGGCATTAAGTGCTGGCACTTGCACCATCTGGTGATATCTCTTGACGTGTAGCTAGCACAGAAGGTTGTGCCATGGGGAAATCTCTATTGGGGCCTCAGATAACAGAGCCAGCAGGTCCGGGAACCGCTTGGCATCTGGGCACTGGGAGTGACGGGGCCTCAGATAACACAGCCAGCAGGTCCAGGAGCCGCCCAGTGTGTGGCCACTGGGAGCCACCACAGTCAATCTGAAATTCAGGGTGATCAGAGCCCTGTTGATCACCTGATGAATCAGACAAAACAGGGGGAAGGTATAAGCCTCAAAGTTGTCCCCTGGGTGCTGGAAAGCATTCTCCATCGCAACCCAAGGGTCCAGCAAAATTGAGCAGAACACCAGTAATTTTATGTTGTACCAGGACACAAAGAGATCATGGGTGGGACTCCTCATAACTCGAAGAGTCTCTCCACAATGTCTTGGTGTAGGGACTCTGTTCCTATCACCTGGCTCTGGTGACTGAGCTTGTCTGCCACTGCATTCTGAGACCCCAGAATGTACCTGGCTGACAGTTCCACAGAGTGTGCTACTCCCACTCGTAAACCTGCACCGCCAACCTGTGCAGCTGGAAGGACACCAGTCTCCCCCCACCTTGTTGATGTATGCCACTAACGTAGTGTTGTCGCTCATCAACACCATGGAGTGCCCCATCACTCAGTCGCAAAACTCTAATGGGACTAAAAAAGCTGCCTTGAGTTCCATGAAATTGACGTGTCATTCTGGTCCAGACACACCTGAAATCAATCATTCCTCCAGGTGTGCGTCCCATCCCTTATTAAATACATCCAACAACAGAAGCACCTTGGGAGGGGGATTGTCCAAAGGCACCCCTAAAGGAGGCTTCTGTCATCTACATACCAAGCTAGATCTCTCCTCACTTCTCGTGAGAGAGGAACAAGAGAGAAAGGAGGGTTTCTCTTTGGAGACCAATACTCTTTCATTCTCTGCTAAAGGGAGCAGAGATGAAGTCACTGATAAACAACCATCTTCACCAATGATGACAGGTGACCCAGAAAGACATGCCACCACTTAGCAGATTGTTCTTGTTGAGACAGGAGCTTCTGCACTGCCTCTCTGAACCTGCCAATACAAGAGTCTAAAAGGGAAAACCCTCATTGCTGCTGTGTCTATCTACATGTCCAGATATTTTACCTTCTGCTTGGATGTGAAATCTGACTTCTCAAAGTTGATCACTACACTCAGGTCATGACACAGATTTGAGAAGCTGATCTCCGTCCTTAAGCAATTGTGGCAACGAGCTCACCAGGACCAGCCAATCACCCAGGTACAGTCACTCAAAAATGTTTTGCAACATGTTCCAGAAGTTTTCGTTTACCTAACAGTAATTTCTTTTGATATTTACAAGGAAATGTAATTTTCTTATTCGATTTTGGTTATTAATCATACGGTTAACAATATAAAAAAAGAATGGTGATTGAAAAATTCATATTACGAAAAATGACGAAACATTTTGAAAAATTTCACTTCAGATGATTGGGCAAAAGAGTCAAAGAAGAAACTATGTTTCGAATCCAGATAAAAGCTTATTGAACTAATAAAATAATATTGAATAATCATCAATGAAATTATATATAAATAAATAAAGAAAGAATTCAACCATTATCGTTGTCAGAAACAAAAAAGAAAAAATCTCATAACATCGTATGTTATCGTGTGAGCCACATTCGGGCAGGAAAGTTAAACTAAACTGTCACGTCACTTGCACCGGTATGTTGGGCAAGAGACTCATCTGCACCACAATCATTAGCTTGTTAAGACTAATGTTTCTATCGTAGATATTGCTCGGCAGCTTAGCGTAAATAAAACAACCATGTATAGAGGGATACAACAACAGAGAGAACGAGGAAACATGATAAATTCATTGTAAAAACTACTGTTAAGGATAATCATCGGATGATCACTGAACGAGCTCCGCCTAACTCCCCCCTGACAACCGATGTTGCTATAAAGAGAGAACATGACGCTTTCCCTTCAAGTTGCTGCTCAAACCATCCGTAACAGGCTACATGAGACCAAGATATTATTTCATCATACTCCTGTCAAGAAATACTTCATATCAGCGAAACACAAAGAACAGAGGCTAGGGTTTGCGTTATAATATAATCCAGTGGCCGATGATTTCTGTACGAGTCATCTTTTGCGATGAGGAGGAGACATTCTCCACTGATGAGCATGGTAGTCTTCTTCACTGCTGGCATACTGGCATTTAGCATTAACTAAATTAATGTTGAACTTCTAGCTAATTTTAATTCTTTAGAAACTTAGATAATAAGAAATACAAAAATAGGCGTTATATATTCAGTTAACGTCATAAGAGGCATCAAAATGATAGGCCTAAGTAGCAATGAAAGAAATGAGAAATTACACATGATAACGGCATTATAGATATATATACACACACACACACACACACACACACACACACACACACACACACACACACACATATATATATATATATATATATATATATGTGTGTATGTATGTATGTATGTATGTATGTATGTATGTATGTATGTATGTATGTGTGTGCGTTTATATTCTATGTATTACAAAAATAGACATGAAATCTGTTAGTCTAGTTCAGTATATTTTATATTAAGTTTCACTAGTTCACAATATACATAGGATTAGTCATTCAGAAATTTAATTAATAATAATGTGAAGCAAATCTTTACAAAAGTCGTATTTGTTGATGTTAATAAGACTAATAGTTTAACTTGTAACATTCGTAGGCCTATGTCTACAAAGTTCACACATATGAAGGAGATGAAACAACGTTAGTGATGGCAGTTGGAGATGAAAATATTAAAACATAAGAACAGCAATGACCTCTGAAGTATTATAGTAACATCCTTTAATTAAGTAAAATATGACAACAGTAAGCAGTTGTTTCATGCGCTTACAACTGAGTTGCCAAATAGCGCCAGATGTCGCTATTTTAAGCTGTTGTCCGAAAAGTTTTGAAGTATGTTGCAAAACTTTTTTGAGTGATTGTACTTCCACAGACATACCCATGCAAATGAGCTCAAACCGAGATCAATGTGAGCACCTGAGTGAACACTTGGGGAGTGGTTGAAAGTCTGAAACAAAGTAACTTGAACTAGAACAGCATCCCCCTAGAGGGTAAAGAGGAAATACTTGCAGGAGGACTGATGGACAAGTACAGTATTGAAAATACAGCATATCCCTCAAATCCACCAAAAGCATGAAGTCGCCCTCTCCGATGGAACTGAGAACCGAACAGACCATTTCCATCTAAAACCAGGTCTGGTGAATGAACCGGTTCAGTGAGCAGAGAGATAGGAGACTTCTACAGTCCCTTTCCGGAGCATCGCATTCACCTCTTCCCTCAGGGCGAGGTCCTTCTGCGAGCCAGGAACAAACATTTAGAAGTGGACCAGATCAAGGATAAGGGGTGGCGAAGACTGGAACGATCGTAGATACCCTACCTGACAGGCATCTACTACCCAGGTCTCAGCTCTGTGTTGCTGCCAAATTGCCCAATGGCTCTACAGGCATCACCCCCACCATCGGCAGCAAGCAGGGAGGAACACCCATCCCCCCGGCATTTCCACCTTTCTTCTTTGCCTTGTTCCCCTCCAAGGAGGGGTGAAAGGGGTGCGGCTGCATGCCTTTCACTCTTGGAATAGAAGCAGCCTGGGTATCTCTATGAGGAACTGAGGACACCTGGGACTTTCTCTAACCCCAAGAGGGAGGAGGATCCCAGAACTGGTACATTCGTGAGCGTCAAAGCAAATTCTGAACCAACAAGCCTAGAGGTTTGAGACAGCACAGCATCTCTCCCCCACCGATTTGCTGTCTGTTGGAGGAGGCAGACAATAGTCCTACCTCCAAGCAATAAGTCTCTTGAAGGCTGCATTCTTCTCGGGTATGTGGGTGTCCAAAGAGGAGGCAATCTTGGCCAATGACAGAGCCCCAAGATCGATCAACGGGACTGACTAGAATCATGCCATGGCAGTTGATTCCAGTGCTGCTGCCTCTGCCTGAAAGAGGAAGACTCCCTCTGCACAGAGACACTCTAGTGACAGACTAGGACACAGACAAGTTAGGTCCGGGTCAACCTGCTTCTTGGCCATGGGGTCTCCTTGGGAATATATTTCCTCTGGCGAGCAAGGGGCGGAGGATATGTCTTGCATGAACAGCTGAACTGGGGAAAATTCTCTTGCCTGGAACCTAGAGAATGCACCTGAACCAAAACCTCATCAGCAATCCTAGACCATGACAGGTCAATCGAACCTCTGGGTTCCCTTTGGGGTTCCCAGAAAGATTCAATGGTGGAAGCACGGTGCAGAAAAAGTCAAGGTCTCTTCCTCAAGCTCATTAAAATGATGTATCATCCAATGAATTTCACAAAAAGCCTCTGCAACTTGGGGATGTCCAAGTCCTGAAGCATAGGACCCTCAGGTCCCCCAAGGACCCAGCCCTCCTGAGTCTCCCACAACAGGAGAGGGGCACTCACCACAGCCCTCTGGCGATCTCTCGACCATTTGTGCATAAGTCCTGTCCAATCCGAGAACCAAACCAGGAACTTAGGCCTCAGTGTAATGGGCAGGGATGGGAGCAAAAATGGCCTTGGTTCCAAGACCTGGACCTGTCCTGCTCAAGGAAAAAACTCTGAGGTGGAGGGGACAGATGAGGAATGGCAAGCATCCTTGCCCAGCCCATCAAAGACTGAAGTCCCGGCAGGTGAACAAGGCCCTGGGCAGTCATCAGCCTGCGATGACATCTGCAAGGGTTGGGGAGAGCGACCCTGCTCACGTGAACGTGGGCAGGGGCTGCCCCACGACTATGCTCCAGCCTTCTTAGAAGCTAAGGCTTCTACAGGAGAAGAAGACTGAGCAAGGGTCATCTTGCTGTGCCTAGGTGACCGGGCTGGTAGGGGCTTGGCCACTGTCCTGGGACCCCTAGGCTGCTCTCTTTGATGAACAGGAGGGGGTCAGGGAGCACCTACACGCTCTATGCTCACCCTCTCTCGCTGGGCCGTGCCGGCAGCTGGGACTGGGTCTGTAGACCAAGGACCCTTGCTGGCCCTGGTAGACAGTCTACCAGGACCAGTACCTGTGGCCCAAGCAGGCAGACCACCAGAGCCAGTACCGGCACACCGGGGGTCCGGAGAACCCGGGTAGCAGTTGCCCCCATGCACTCAGCAATGGGAGCAGCAGTACTGCGGTACAGCTAGCGAGACAAGGGATGGTACCCGTAGCCTGGGCATGCGGGCTACTGGGGCCGGTACTGGTACACCAAGTAGTACACTATTACCAGCCCTGGTTTCTTATGGGTCCAGAGAACCCAGAGCAGTGGTTGCATCCCTGCGCTAGGCAACAGGAGCAGTGGCACCACAGTACTGCTAGCAAGAAACCAGGGCTGGCACTAACAGCCCAGGTAGATGGGCTACTAGGGCTGGTACTGGTACACCAGGGGTTTGGAGAACCCCAGGTAGCAGTTGCAACTGTGCGCTAAGCAACGGGCGCAGCGGTACTCACGCTAGCGAGAGATCCATCAGCCCTCTCTGCAAAAGAGGGCTGGCCGCTGGAAGCTCTATGAAACTTCCCACGGGAGGGCAAGGCAACCTCATTCTTCCTCCACTTGCCAGCTTTGGAAGAAGAAGGGGAGGAGGTAACACCAGTCGACAAAGATGACGAAGACTGCTTCCGTCTCTTCTCACAGAGCGCGGCCTTCAAGGGCATCACCAAGATATGATGTATACAGCAGCACCTGGGGACACATCACCAATGCTACATGTGGGGCTATTGAGGAAGTAGGGGAAGTCCTACAGGTGGTGGATACCATGACTGGTAGAGTTATCATGGTCACAGTCAAAGCAGAAACCAGAAGGCCCCTCATAGCCTACAAGTGATAAAAAAGTTCAGACACTCGACACCCCTGGGAGACCTAGAGAGGGACATGACTAATTAAGTCCCTCAGCCTCCACATCTGAAATAGAAGTCGGGAGAGGTTGTTTTGATTACACTCATGTTTATGGCACAACACACATAATATTATGAGTAAGGGTCAACCTCAACAGAAGAGAGAAACCGATCACATTACTGTACCTGTCCTTCCCTGGACAGCACCTAAACCCTGCAGTTTCCTCTACAAACAAAGCTAAAGTGAGTGAGGGGTTTGCATACATAAAAGCAAACAACAATCACACAAAAATATTTCAAGCAAAAAAACATAAAACAGAGAGCAAACAGCAGTCAGGCAGAGTAGCACAGAGCCGTCTTCACATGACAGTGGCCAACAGCTCCGAGCTCGCATTCACAAACTAAATCCTATGTAAAGAACGAAGGTTTGGGTTTGTGTAGGAACAGCTATGAATCAATTAAAAAACCGAAGGGTAATCATCCAAAACAGGGTTAAAATCTGTTGATTCTAAGGAAGGAACCCAGACAGTGAGGAGACAGGCACCTGAGACGGTGACGTACCCAGGACCACCAGCCATGACGTCACAGGATGCTGCAAAGGAGAGGGTAGAGGGTTCATATGTGATATCACTATATGAGATGAAATACCTGCTTCACACTTCATCAACATATCTAAAAGAGATGAAAATTTCAACAACAGTGGTGGCAAAGGAAAGGCCACTATTACAAATAGGTACAGGGGAATACAAGATGATAGAGGTGGAACTGAGTCAGAGGGGAAAGGTTAACATCAGAAATGGAAGGCAGATAAATGACTGAACAACTGAAGTACTGACACACTGTTCAGAAACTACCCAGTAACTGGAATACTAAGCCTATAAATCATAAATAACGCAACAAGATCACACACATCACTGTCACTCGCCAAATGATGAAAACATGTGAGTTCATTGATGTGAGCACTAACCTCTGCTGAATAAATCTTTCAGAGAACAAGTCTATTAAAAGACTGCAGACAGATGAGAAAGAGGTGGAAAAGAGCACAGACATCCGTCCTGAGACACGGCTTGGCTCCCTGTCAGCGACTAAAGCCTACTGATGCAAGGCAGTCCAGAGGGTGGGCTACAGACAGATAAGGCTCTGACACCTTTTCTCTCAAGGGGGAAACCAAAAAGGTCGATCACTGTGGAAGGAACTTCAATCCTAACTGACAATAGAAGTAAACATCTTCCTCACGTTTACCTGTCCACTCTCCTGAACCATATAAGGAGCATTAGATGACGAGCAAATAGAGTGAAAGAGGAATAACAGCAGAAGACAGGATAGAGTAGACACGACCAGACCTAACTGACTGTCTACATTAACAACCAGCCTCAGGCATCTTCTGATACCTCACAAAATTATTCATTTCTCACCAGAACAAGAAGAAAAAAAATCACACTCATTACCCTACCGGTAACAACTGATGAACATCATGTCCAATCGAATACAGTCACTACCCAACTTATGAATGAGTTATGTTCCAGACAGCTGCTCGTATCTTGAATTGTTCATAAGTTGGTTTTTAATATGTAGTGCATACCGGTAATTTGCTGATGTTTACATTCCCAAGTTAACTTGTGAGTCATAGATTATTTTCACTGTATTTTTAAATCATGCAGCATTATAAAGAATTATTCTGGATGTTAGAAATGTAAAAAGAAAATAAAATTTTGATTCATGCAACATTCAAAATTTTGTATTTTTTTTCCTTGCTTTGAAAGTTATGAGCTTGGAGAGAATTTTGCAGAAGAATCGTCTGACACTGGAAGTTCACAAAATAAACAAAGAACACTGCCATCTATTGACAAAAATACAGAGGAAATATAGAAAATGGGAATTCATCCAAGAATGAGTTAAATTGGGAAGACAGAAATAAGTAGGAACATTGTACGAGTACGAAAGGGTATTCTCGACGTTGTTAGAAGAATACATGGTAGTTAATCATGAGAATGCTCAGGATAATCAGGGAAGGGGTTACAGGAACAGCTTCTTCTTCCTAGTGTTCTCCTGTTCTTTGCAAAAAATCCTTATTAGCAAAATAGGCATGCAAAGCAAAATTTGAACTTAACCCTTAAACGCCGAGCCTCTATTTACAAAAACGTCTCCCGTATGCCGGCAGCATTCGGGAGCTAGCGCCAAAGCAGAAAAAAAGTTTTTTTTCAAAAAATCACTGCACGCTTAGTTTTTAAGATTAAGAGTTCATTTTTGGCTCAATTTTTTTGTCATTGCCTGAAGTTTAGTATGCAACCATCAGAAATGAAAAAAATATCATTATCATATATAAATATTGAAATATATGACAGCGCAAACAAAAGAGACAGGGTAATGCCCCTAACCTTGTAAGCTCTTGCCTGGAGCGCACTCCTGTACACCTCATCAAATCAAAGAGTACACCTACTTGATTGCCTCACAAAGCCAGAAAGAGACTGGGTTCTTGGACACCTCTTTCTTGGTCGAACCGGTACTAACAAAGAAACTTCGACACTCAGGCCTCAGCTGTTGAGTTCTCTTGAGGTAGTACTACAGCACCCTAACTTAACAAAGTAGCATCTCATCTCCATCATCACCTACAAAGTCCTCTACAGAGTGAATCAAAAAAAAGAATCCAGTCAGGCGTCAGGGGCCGACAGATTCTAGGCCTCTGCTGCATATTCTGGGACAAAGTCAAGCATAACAGATCCCCATCCCCTTGTGTGCTTAACATTGAGGGAAAGGCCATGAAGTTCACCCACTCTCTTTGCTGAAGCAGGGACAAGCAAGAAAACAGTCTTGAAGGTTACATCCCTGCCTGATGACTCTCTCAACAGCTCGTACAAAGCACAAGTCAGGCTCTTCCATACGAGAGTCATGTCCCACTCAGGGGTCCTGAGTTCTCTGGGTGGGCAAGACCGTTCGAAGCTTTTCAGTAGCATGGAGATCTTCCACGAGGACAAGATATCTACCCCATTCAACCAAAGGACTTGGCCAAGAGGACCCCTATAGCCCTTAATGGCCAAAGCCAAGAGAAGCTCCTCTCACCAAATAAAGATGAGAAAGTCAGCTCTCTGCTGAAGAGATGCTCTGAATGGAGAGGTACCCTGTTGACAGCACCAACTACAGAAGACAGCACATTTCCATTGGTACACAGCTGCAGAGGATTTTCACAGGTATCCAGATATCTCCTTCACTGTGTGTCAATAAAACCCACAAGAGACACTGCATAGTCCCCAAGCATGAAGTGCCAGTGCTTCCACTGACTGGTGATACCTCTCGACATGTGACTGGCACAGCAGTTTGTACCATGGGGGAATCTCTCCGGACCCCAGGTAACAGAGCTAGCAGGTCCGGATACCACTCAGCATGTGGCCTCTTGGGACCCACCAGAGTCAACCAGGGCATAATGATGACCATGACCCTGTTGATCAACCGATGAATTAGACAGAACGGAGGGAAGGCATATGCCTTTACAGTGTCCCATGGGTGCTGGAACGCGTCCTCCATTGCAGCCCACAGGCCTGGCACAATTGAACAAAACACCCAGAACTTCCTGCTGTACCACGTTGCAAACAGTTCTATGATAAGAAGACCCTAAAGACTGAAAAGCCTCTCCACAATGTCTTGGTATAAGGACCCTGGTGACTGAGCTTGTCTGCCGCCAAATTCCAAGACCCTGCAATATACCCGGCTGACACCTTTATAAAGTGTGCTACTGCCCACTTGTGTACCTGCACCATCAACCTGTGTACAGTTGCTGAAAGGAGACTAGACCCCTACTTGTCGATGTATGCCAGAAGCACCTAGGGGCACATCATCGAAGGGATATGTGGAGTTACAAACAACGTAGTGGTAGCCCCCAAACCAGTGGATACCATAACCATAGAAGTCATCACTGTTACAGTCAAAGCAGTGACAGGAAGGCCTTGCACAGCCTTTAAGTGATCAAAGGTCGGGTTAAGTGGGGCAGCCTCCCCACGCCCTGAGAACAAGCGTCCCCCTGAGGAAAACTCCTCCTCAAGCGAACAGAAACAGCCAGGGAACAACTGGCTGGTTGTCTTCCCCTCCCTAGGTGAGTCTCTGCCGATGTAGCAGTAGGAGTCAGTGAATGGGAAACCCCTCCCTAAGGAGTGGTAACAGAAGTGGAAGTTTATCTGGGGGTAGGAAAGAACCGAGAGAATCTTCAATGTCACCAGCAGAGTACTGCACTCTAATAACATTGGAAAACCTTCCTTTCTGTTTTTCTTCTTTCTGGTAAACCTTACCCACTGTTCAGAAGGCCAGACCTGGCACTGAACATGGGACTACTGTACACTGATTGCATCATACCTACAGTATAACACATGAAAGGTATGAGGATCAACCTCAATAGACGAAAGGAACCATTTACAAAGTCTGTCCTTCCCTGGGCAGCGGCTAAAGGTTATCGCTTCCTCTATAAAGTAGGCTTTAGTGATTGATGGGTTTGCATTTTATTCTACAATCACAGAAGTATATTTCAAAAAAGCAAGAACAAAAAAGCATGGTAAGCAAATGGCAGTTGGACAAAGACTGCAGCAGACGTCTTCACTCAAAGGCAGCCAAAAGCAAAATGGAGTGCAGACCATCAAGTGGGCAAGGTTTCCCCCCCACCATCAGTACAGTAGTTGCAGACCTTGTCTGAAGGTTAATCGGCTGTTCAAGCTCACATTAGCAAGCTAAATCCTATCTGAAGGGTGAAGGTTTGTATTTGTGTAGGAATAAATCAGAATTTCTTTAAGCCTGAAAGGCTACTGGGACTAGAGAAAGAGGATGACTTCTTGTGAATGGAATCACATACCCTTCCTTTCACCACCTGCACATCTCATGGATCTACTATACCTAATTCCTGCAAGACAGACCAAAAATTTGCTAATCTGGTACCAATGGCTTAGTTCTTCATCTTCTGATATGTTCTTTTCTACTAGTGACAGAAGCAATTTTATGCTGAGAGGGTCATCTCTTCTGGGAGAAAGGACATAAGGACTGTGTTGAAATTCCTATGGTGATTCCAGAAACTAGAAGAAACAAGCAAAAATTGCAGTGAAGTTCCTTCAGCGCAAATGAGTTTTCTGTACAGTGTATAATCAAGGCCACCGAAAACAGATCTATCTTTTGGTGGTATCAGTATAATGCTGTGAGCCACGGCCCATGAAACTTTAACCATGTCCCAGTGGTGGCCTGTCCTATATCCTTGCCATAAGCACAATTATGGCTAACTTTAACCTAAAAAAATAAAAACTACTGATGCTAGAGGGCTGCAATTTGTTATGTGTGATGACTGGAGAGTGGATGATCAACATACCAATTTGTAGCCCTCTTGCCACAGTAGTTTTTAAGTTCTGGGGGCAGACAGAAAAAGTGTGGATGTACAGACAAAGCCGGCACAACAGTTTTCTTTTACAGAAAACTAAAATTTACTTCTCTTAGTAATAAGTTTAAAAATCTACAGGCCTGAACAATCAAGTCCTTAGTGTCATTTTGGGAAACCTCCACTGATGTACCTGTTACAGTATCTAAATCAGTTTCATATGGTCTAACTTGAAAAAAAATTGAGGCTGCTCTCTGACAGAGATAAACATTCTTCGAAAGAAAATTACACAATTGTTACCTCCACTTAAGTATAAAAGCCTTATCTACACTTAAGGAAACGAAGCATTTCTTGTCCTTTATGTTCAATGTACCTGGTTTGGCATTAAAAAATGCACTGATAACATTGCCAACTTGGCCATCCAAGAGACCATTTTCATAAAATCTAATCTGAAGGCTAAACTGTAATTTCCTTCTTCATTAAGTTCTGAATTCAGTTGTGGATACATTCCATACAAGACTTAAGGAGTTGTATTTATGCAGACATGATCAGTTTATCTTCCAACTTAGTGTAATCGTCTGGCCAAGGAATAATTGCCTGTGCTTGCTGTCTCAAAATTGCATCAATCTTTAAAGAAAATGTAGCTGAAGGATCTTCCAACTCCTAAGCCAATGTTTGGTTGAACAAGAAAAACCTGATGATCCATGTGCAGAATTTCAGAAAATGTCATGAAATGCTCTAACAGCGAGAGCTTTCGAGACATAACGAGAGGGAGAGTTGGTGAAAAAGGGTGCTGAATATTGCACGTGAAAGAAGCACTGGTGCTCGTCACCCTTAACTGTATAGGAATAGCTGAGTGAGTGTACAGACCAATCTCGACTGACAAAACATTAGGCTACGCTCACTTGTTTTCATCTGCACTAACAAAAGTTTGCATATGCTTAACACTTTTTACAGGCAAAAATTCAAAACTTCTACAACTTGGAACTGACAAATCAGCAAGCAAATTATGCTTACTCTCCCAAACATGTTTACCATACACGGTCCTAGGAACAAATACTTCAGACTCATCAGAAGAAAGAAACAAAGCTCACTTATCAATTTTCACAGTCACACTTGAGCATGCCGCTTCCAAGCCCGTGGGCAACTTTAAATGTCATGAGGTTTTTTAATTTTACTGGACCTGTTTTTAGGTGATCATTTCATCTAAGCCTCTTTCCCACGAGCAGTCGCGAGAGGGAATGAGGCAAGGAACGACGTAAGAGAGGGCACAACCCATCATTGGCCGACTTTCTACAAGTCTACACCACAAAAGTTTTGTTCTGTGCGTGCAGAAGCTCTTCCTGAATCCACCAGACCACCAGAGGGATCTCTCACTTTCAACCTCAAAGGGGGACAATGAGGGGCTGACAAGAGGCTTGGTCAAAATTTCTTCCTCACAATAGCCATTTCGGACTGTCTCTCCAGGGTATCCACATCCCTTGTTAAAAGTGGCTTGAATGGGATCAAGAAAGATGGAAAGGCAATGACAGAGTAGTAATGTACTGGATCCTAGGTTAACACAATCTCAGCTGGGCTAGCATGAGAATTCCTTTTTCTAAATCTGCGTTTTATCTCCCCATCTTGACTCAGCTTCTTACATTTCACCAAAACATTCACTTTCTTCAGATCCCAATCTTCACGCTTCTTACATATTTTCTAAGTTACAAATCTGGCCTATACAATAAGGTGAGGTTAAGTTAGGATGCATCTCTATGGAAGGAATTTTACCTTTTTATGGCAAATTTCTTCTCTCACGTAGAACTGAAATGGGTAATTCTAAAGCGACTGTCCCACGGTGAGTTTAGACTGTCTAATTGATGCGTTTTTCTATGTTATTTTTAGCTTATTTACGAATTTAAAGTAATATTTTGTCGGTTGGTTGTAACTAACTGTAATTGACCTTTGAAGACTGCGCACTTGAATTACCTAACGCATGGTCTAAGCGGATTCGCGCAGCTCCCAACCCCACTTCCACACGGCAAAATTGTAACCGGTAAACACCCCTAGGGCGTTATGTTGGTATTTTTAGGGAGCTTACTGGTTACAATTTTGCCGTATTAGGTATGGAGGGGTGGGGGCTTGCCGCGAATGCCGCCACACCTACCCGCGTGATTAGTAACGTCAAGTCGGCGGCCCTTCAAAAGGTCAATGACAGTTTAGTTACAGCCGGCCGACAAAAAATATTACTTTAAATTCTTGTAAAGCAAGTAAAAATAACACAGGAAAACGTCAATTGCCCTAGTCTAGCTCACCGCGGACAGCCGCCTTAGAATTACCCTGAAATGAAGTACATCTCTTAACTCTTAACCCTAATTAATTGAGTTTGAATGAAATTACCATTAGGGTGTTCTATGAACTAGGCTTAGGCTATTCACTTGTTTTTGTTCACCACCACAACCCCAGCGTCCCACAGCAGGTCAGCCTAGCTGTGAGAAATGTAGTGGGTAAGCAATTACATGTTCTTAAAAAGAAGTCGACGTGTATGTTGTTGCCAATCAGTTAGGTCTACACAACAGTCTTCAGGCTAAATGATCTTCGTGTGAATAAACACGAGATCCTATGGGTAGCTGGCCTAGCCTAAATGCCTTTGTAAAATGACAAACAGGTGGTCAAAGGAAGCGTGGCAAGAGCAACACCCTACACCGCTCCATTATCCCAAATGTCAGCCTGGGAGTGATGTCAGGTTTATAAGGCAGCAGGCAATAAGGTACTGGGGCCAAGTAACTGCTTGGCTCAGATCTACCCTATAGGCCTACCTAAGAGCGGAATTGTTAAATCTTTTTCACGTCAATACTTCTGATTTTTATCGTATAACACCTCATTATCTGGCTTCCAGGTTAAAAATAGGATCCAATTTCACTCATCATAAAATCGAGTCAAGTTAGCAACCTCAGCTAGGCCTAAAAGAAGGGAGACACCGCGACCAACCTTTCATTGAAGCTTAAAAATAAGAGAAAAGAAACATACGACAGAGATAAGGACATCAAAAATGATTCAACACCTTAAAATTTACCTTAAAAGCAGTGAAGATCAGAAAATCCTTCTGGCATTTAGTAAAGGAGCGATTATTTACAAGGCGGGACATCATCGTCGTGCAGAACTTCGAACAGTTCCAAAACAAACTGACATCGGCCTTCGAATCGTCACGAGAATAGCATGAAAGGTTACAGCTGTTGTATGATCGTTTTCTATTACATACCAAAACAAACACCAAAGAAACCGTAGTACCTAATTGACCCAAACAATAGTATAGTTGTTTCAGGAGCCTTCTTTTTCCAGTCTTTTTAATGGTTAAGGAAATTATCACACTTTTGCGTATATTTATCATCACCTTAATTACTTCCAAAGCCTTCCTTTCAGACCTCCTTTGGTCTGTCCGGCGGGCCCCGTTGTTTCTTAAAAGGCCGCCACTAACACTCAGTTATACCTGAGCAGTTATGCCTGCACGGTCGGTCTGTACAGACAAAACTGAACCTACTAACGTTCAGTTATACCTGGGCACTTGCTTGTGTAGGCAAAACTGAACGTTAGTAGGTTCAGTTTTGCCTGCACAGGCCGACTGCGCAGGCATAACTACTCAGGTATAAGTAAGCGTTAGTGGCGGCCATTAGTCATCGTTTATAGTTTTCTTGAATAACTTGTCCTTCCGCTTCATAGCTTTTTTATATATAGACATTACTTTACTTTTCTAATTATCTCTGAGTTCCCAAACACTCTATTTCTTAAGGCAATTTGACGAATAGTTTTGGTGTCGTGTATTTTGACCTTGTTTCACATATATTTCTCTTGATGGTAACTTACCGATTTATTAATCTGCCATACATTCTCGTATTTCCTTTATTATGTATGGATGAATTACACTGAACGTGTAAGAGTAGTTACAATTAAAACCAGTTTAGAATGGTCTTTTTTTAAACTGTTCCTTAACTGTGTTTCTCAATGACTATATTTTAAAAAAGAGAACTGTAAAAGTAAAGCCTACTGCGGCACCTCTCTACTTGGTAACTACCAGTTTACGCGTTCAAAATGGGATCCGAGGGTAGTACCAGCCCCTCAGGGATGAACGTGAAAAATGTAACTTTTTATTTTATAATTGTTCTCCGCGACAGTTTGATTTTTAATTCTTCCTTCCTCTTCTTTTGTCTATCTACCATAGAATATAATAGAAAATATAGAATTTAGGCCAAAGGCCAAGCGCTGAAACGGAAACTGACAGTAAGAAGGTTTGAAAAGCGTAACAGTTGGAAAACCTCGCAGTTGCAATGTTAGAGAGGGTGGAAGGTGGAAGAAAGATAATATGAACGGAGGTACAGTAAAAGGAATGAAAGAAGTTGCAGTTAGGAGCCGAAGAGATGCTGCAAAGAACCTTAAGTGATGCCTACAGAGCACCATGTGAAGTGCACTGACGGCACTACCCCCTACGAGGGTCTACCTGCCACGATCTGTGTCCTGTTATGTATGAGCCTTGGCAGAGTATATATACTTTTTGTCTCAGTTGACTTACAAACTTTCACTCGTAGTCTTTCCCGCACGTTGGGATTGCAATTCCTCCTATACAATTTCCTACTTAGACCCATATTTCTTGCCATGAAAGCACTGAATTACATGATATCTGTTTATAGACATGGCAACGCTTACAAGGTAGCCACATATAGCTTTTTATTACGTATTCCTGTGTCTTCTCTTATCACTGATGAGCATTTTATGATGTGGGAGCTTTCTCTAATGACTCCAGCCGACGAGCCCTCTCACATAAATCAAATCTCAATTAAAACAATGGATTTAAAACAAAAATAAGAATCTGATATTTACTGTGGATTCTAGACTGAGTCCATATTTCTTATCGGCTTACACCATATTTTTATAAAAGGGTTACTGATTGAAGACGAACCCCGTCGGTATCAGGTTCATCATTCCTAGACGCCATATAGTGGCTAAAACAAATGAGCACTGGTTTATTGGTGGTTCCTTACTGAATGAATGTACATGTTGTTGTTTTAGATTTAGCTGGCCTTGTGCCAGCACGGGCTCTTGCTTCTAGAGCAGCCCGTAAGTGAATGTACAGAATCCTCGAAGTTGTTATTGGCTGGTGCAAGCCGCAAAGTAGCATCTACACACAGACAGGGCAAAACAGAGGTAATGTTTAGGACATCTGTGTTTGTCGGCAGACAAACATATGGCGATTGTGAGAGACATAATAAACGTAGTGATGAAACATATATCAATGGAAAGGCCAGGAAATTCCACATGTGGACAGTTGCATGGGATTCGAGACAGATTAATGAATACAATGCAGTAGCATAATATATGTGAAATGGCGAGACGTTTGGCATCTTCACAAACGGAAACATACATACAGTTTGATACAGAAGATTCGGTGGAACATTATGAGTACATGATTAGAATGCTTGCATGGCAATGCAAGTAGTGGTCATTGTACATATATCAAGACAACAATGGTTAGGGAGAAACAGACGGAAATATTGTATGGTAGAAGTTTCGTTCCTTCAGAGAAAGAAAGCGAGATGCTCTAGTTTTGTCTTGTCCCCTCCGATGGATGACAAACACACGAACACACACGCGTGTTTGGAAGAGACGGCGTTGGGGCGATGGGCTCTTACAATACTCCTCCCACAAGCAAGGCATCGATGCAGAAATCATCTTGCTGACAATCGTAATTGGCTCGAAGGGCTTGGGCTAGGGGCGGGTAGGAGGCTGAAGGGCGGCGCCGGCCGGTAGGAACTCGAGGAGGACGGTAGCGGGTTGAAGGGTGACGTCGGATGATCCTTCGGTAGCCAGCTGGAGGGGGACGGCTGAAGGATGACGGTGGCTGGTCCTTCGGTAGCTGGCTCGAGGGCTGAAGGATGACGGCGGCTGATCCTTCGGTAGCCAGCTTGAGGGGGGCGGCAGCAGGCTGAAGGATGACGTCGGCTGGTCCTTCGTTGGTCAGCTCGTCCGGTACGAGTCCGGGGGCGGCTTTAGGTTTCCTGGAGGAGGAGTCCAGGGCTCCGGTGGTGGGGTGGGTCATCTCGGAGGGTCGGACATCCACTTAGAGCTCGGGAACCGCGGGAAGCGGCGAAGGGGTCTGTTGGTGCGTGGGTCGTCATCTTGGGTCGGCCGGGTCCTTCGGGTCACTCCGGGATCACCAGTGTAAGGACGGGATTGAGTGACATATTGGCTGGGTGTTGACTGGTTTATTGGTAGTTCCTTACTGAATGAATGTACATGTTGTTTCAGATTTAGCTGGCCTTGTGCCAGCACGGGCTCTTGCTCCTAGAGCGGTCCGTAAGTGAATGTACATTGTTGTTGTTGTTTTAGATTTAGCTGGCCTTGTGCCAGCACGGGCTCTTGCTTCTAGAGCAGCCCGTAACTATATGTTGATGATGAGTCTGTGAGATGGGTAGGTTAATGAAAACTTTATTATGATACATCAAAGTGATTTTGGTGGGGTGAAATTTTGAAATGAAAAGGTTTAACAGGCAAGGTTGCAACCTCTTTGAACCCTAAGGTACCCATCAAATGAGGATAAAAGTACGATAGCAGTGAGTGTTGGCTAGTGGGAGAGGCCAACAGATGGAAAAAAGAAGAATTGAGTAGTAGGCACAGGTAGCTAGTATGCTATGAATGTACAGAATCTTCGAAGATGTTATTGGCGTGTGCGAGCGGTAAAGCAGCATCTACACACAGACAGGGCAAAACAGAGGTAACGATTCGGGCATCTGTGTTTGTTGGCAGACAAACAGATGGCGATATTGAGAGACATGATAAACGTACTGTGATGAAACATATATCAATGGAAAGGCCAGGATATTCTACATATGGCCAATTGCATGAGATTCGAGACAGATTAATGAATACAATGCAGTAGCATAATATATGTGAAATGGCGAGACATTTGGCATCTTCACAAACAGAAACATATATACAGTTTGATACAGAAGATTCGGTGGAACATTATGAGCACATGATTAGAATGCTTGCATGGCAATGCAAGTAGTGGTCATTGTACATATATCAAGACAACAATGGTTAGGGAGAAACAGACGGAAATATTGTATGGTAGAAGTTTCGTTCCTTCAGAGAAAGAAAATGAGATGCTCTTGTTTTGTCTTGTCCCCTCGAACACACGAACACACACGTGTGTTTGGAAGAGATAGTGTCGGGGCGACGGGCTCTTACAGGCTGATCAAATTAATGATATGAGGTTTTTGAAAGAGAGGGTTTACCTCGTGGAGACTTGGTCACATTAGTCTTTTTTGGTGGTCAATTCAGCATCTCAGAGGAGGAAGACTTTTTTGATGGTATAACTTAATATGAAGATTTGCCTTGTCTTGTTGGGCCAAGTGACAGAGATGTACATAATCTTTTAAAACTTGCCATTTCATATTCCATATTTGATTGATGTAGCTCTGCCACATGAGATACAGCAGCCTGCAATCTCTCTTGTGAAGATTCCCTAAATCTGGGAGAGAGATTACCTGGGATGCCTCTACAGATGAGACTTGGAAGGTTTCTGAAGAAGCCTGAAGTGCCCCTAGAGTTGGGGTTTGAGAAGCTCCCACAGAGGAGGTTCTGGAGCTTGACAATTTCAAGCTCTGAATCAGGAAGCTGATTCTTTCGAGGGATGGAGCTCCTTTACCTAGGCTGAGGAGGTAGATTACTTATAGAAAGATATTCCTTCCTAGGTAGTGGTTGCTTGCAGAGGAAAGTGGAATTATTATATTTTTCTCTTACTATTTCACTATATTTAGTTGTCCTAGCTATGAATTTCTTTGCATATCCCACTCTTATGTGCTGTGCGTGGGCTTGAAGCAAAGCTCCCTGTTCATCCTTGTAAGAGTTTCAATCCTTATCTCTTTCACTCAACTGTCTTCAACAATCATCATGCTCTGGGAGACAGTATGTACCACAGAGCTTAGGTCTTGTAAATGCCCGGGATGGATGACCATAACCAAGAATGTTGAAACATTGAAATGGTCGCATATTGATTATCTCTTATCCAATTTCAATGATATTTGGTAAGTCTCTAATGTAAAAATAACCATGAAAGACCTAGGTACTTTAAATACTCTCCAAACATTGGGAGGACACATATCAAGGATCTCCTCCTCTGAAAATTCATATAAAACCTGGTGGAAGATGACACCATTGGCATTATTAAAATTGTAGTGAGGCTTTACTTCTTTGATCTTAACCCATAGTAATCCTCCAGTTGGATATTTCAAAGTGTGTAAGTCTGCCAATTTTATTCCAATTTCCTTAATAATTCCATATTTTCTAAATTCCTCATATATTATTTAAATCATCATATCTAATGGAAGAGACTCGATGAATACGGTAGACTTATCTTCTTCAGGCTCAATACTTGAGCAAATAAATGGTTCTAGTGTTGTAAGCAACTGATTGACACTTTCAGCAGATTCTAAAGTAAAGGCCTCATGTCTTGAAGTCGATCCAAGGTCATCAGCATTTGGAGAATTTTCAATATCCAAGGAGGGTGCAGAGATCGTCATCTGTGCCGGAACAGTAGCCTATCATCAAAGGGTCCAGGAGTACTCAATTCTGTATCATCATTCATAGAGATCGAATAATAGAAAAAAATTAAGTAAACCCGAAAATCTTCAAAAGATACCATCAGCCTTTCATGTAGCTTATTCTTCCATCAATGTCCGCTCCCTAGCTTATCCCACTGGGGGATGGTACAACATATTTAGGGTGGCCCAAGTGTAGGTCAGACCTGCATGTTGGGACTGAGAGTATTACAGGAATACAATCATCCCCAATTAATCGTATTATGGGCATACTGGACAGGATGCCAAGAGTCCTATCCCTAGAACCAGACCACCCCTGGAATCGATTATGTGAACATTGTTCGAAAACAGTTAATCGAAAACAATTATTCGAAAACAGTTATTCGAAAAACAATTATTCGAATGGAAAATTGTTCGAAAGAAAGTTATTCGAAAGGACAATTATACGAAATGGTAATTATTCGAAATGTAAAATTTTTTATTTAAACAAATGTGTAAAAATACCAAAAAGGATGAAATCTTTTAAGTATGAATGTTATTACTAAAACTATTAAAATAGATTCATGATAAAACAGATTTACTTATAAATGCAAGTTATGCACTACAGCGCGCAAATACTCTAATATTGAGTACTCTTCAAAGGTTGCCACTAACTTTTTTATCCTTTCATTCAAGTCACGATATTTCTTGGAACTCTTCATATTTGTGCTTCCTGCTCTTACTTTTGCAATGTGAATTTCTTGTAAACCCTGCTCTTTTTAAAGCATCTAGGAACTTCCATATTGTTGGATGATGAGATGACATTTGCTGTAAAAAGCTCTGTGCCATCCTTCAAGTGCGTTGTTAGTCCTAGGCAAATCAGTATTGACTCTCTCAAAACAAGACCACATACTTATTTCAAAACATAAGGACTACGTCGATGACGTCTTGAAGGACGACCAATCCATGAATCTTCAAAATAATCTAAAATAGGATTTACATCTTGAGGATATATATCTGAATCTAGTAAAGTTTCAAATGATTCAGTAACTTTGTCAACGGGGACAAAGGCTAGGGCTAACAGCATTCAATTTTTAAAGCAAATTCGGAATCTGTATCGTATCTCACTTTCAGACCACAATCACATATCTTTCGATACAAGCACTGGCCTAAGTGGAAAAAGGCATCCATAATGAGAAGCTGTGCTGAATTCTTCTTTAACAGCAGTTATAGCTGCAAGTTCAAAGTCTGAAGTTATGGTTGAAACTTGTAAATTTGGAACCATAGACTTAATTTGAGCAAATAATCTTCTATAAGTTTCAGCCCTTTTATCTGGAAGTAAGGCGTAGACCACAGGAATGGTGTAATTATTCTTCACAGCATGTACAGTATATAATTGTTCAAATAACTGAGGTACAGTTTTAAATGTTCCGTCCACTTGTAAATTTGCACTCTTCTCAAGTAGACTCAAATTATTCTGAGTTGCAAATATAAGCATTCTATCATCGTAATGGCCGGAATCATATAGCAAAAACTGCTCCCCTTTATGAGTTTTAGTTTGGTCAGTTGTTAAAACAATTTCCCGTCTATGAATTGGATTAGCTAAGCCTGCTCTTTCTTTTTGTCTTACGTTGTGAATAGTTCTTTTTATAGAGCTTATTTGTGGTAAAGCTTGCGCGGCACTTTCACTTAATTGCGATGCAGCTGCAGAAATGACATACTGAGGAGAATCACGGCTTTCTTTCGCATCACTTTTCACTTTGTTCATAAAACTGCGCACTTCTGTATTGACAGCATCACCGGAATGGTTATGTTCACGAGGAACTTTAATCACTTCACCATCATTGGTAATTGTTCGGCTTTTGCAATACGATGCGAACTTATTGCACTTCCAATATATCTTGTTACCAACTTGCTTGTCTTTCACGAATAGGAAACCATCGATTTTAAGCATAGGCTTGCCTTTTTCACTTGAAATGTATTCGGCCATCACTGAAGGGCTGCAGTATTCCGAAGAAATGAAGTCCCTGGTGCTTGATGTCCTTCACGACGTTTATTACCACTAAGAAAATCGGATAACGTTCAAACAAACATTTGAACTAAGAAAATCGGATAACGTTCAAACAAACATTCAATCAGTTATTTGCCTATTTGAACAATTGCTTATTAGAGTAAGGTTCAAACAACATTTCGAATACTTATCATTTCGTATAATTGTCCTTTCGAATAACTTTCTTTCGAACAACTTTCCATTCGAATAGCTGTTTTTCGAATAAATGTTTTCGAATAATTGTTTTCGATTAATTGTTTTCGAATAATTTTCATGATACGCTGGAATCCATGGCCCAGTTCTCCAGAATAGCTCCGCCCTTGAGCTGTCAATGTGATATCTCTCAGTTCCAAACATTATCAGGTAGTTGATGATCATGCTACAGTTCTCACTATTAGCTTCAGATAGAAACCCCAGTCCCAGCTATGATACCATGTCCTATTTACCAGGTCAAAATAATTTTTTTCCAAAAGTGGGAAATTCCACAAGAACCACATGAAAACGAGATAATATACTGTATAGGACTCTTGGACCCGAACCCTTGAACAAATTCCAGGGGTTCAAGTGCCCCTTTACCGCGTCAAGGTAGGTCCCCCGTCGAGGAGGAATATTGATGTGGAGGAGAAGGGCGCCATCCCTCCAGTACGTAAACTCTTAACTTTTCGGACACCGCTACTGAAATACAGCGTGATAAAGACAATAAATTTTATGAATAGATCGAATTTCTCTCCGTATATTTTTTCCACACGAAGTGATCTAGAAAATAAATGAAGATATAAATGTTACCTGTGATAATAAAAACATACATCTATTAACAGCAGACAGTAAATTGTCTTGTGAGTGTTTACAATCGGGTAATTAAACTGAATGTGACAGAAAGGTCCCATTGTGGGGGTAACGCATGATCATTAAGGGAAGTTCGTCTTGATTCAGTGGTGAGACGCGGAGACTGAAGAGACAGAAAAGGACGTGAGGAGAGCAAATGGCGAAGGCCGAAGACTGAAAATGCACAGAGAGGCTGCAAAACAATAGAAAGCCGTTAAATTGTGCAGTGTTTCCCAACCTTTTTGGGTTGTGACCCTAAATGCAGTCTTAACCTGGACCAGCGACCCTAAATGTGAGAACATGGAGTAATAAATCCAACCCTTTTCATGTTACAGTTATACTTGCGAATGTTTATGAGTTAACGTTATTCTATTTATGTAAGTTTATATTTACTAACACAATGAATTTTAATAAATTTGAAACGGAAAAGAAAACAAGTGTTAAAAAGCATGAACTTTTACTTGCATATCCGATCACAAAAAAAAAAAAATACAAATTTTTCTTCGGTGGCTAGCAATCACAGCTTTTTGTACTTTGCTGATAAATTTCAGTGATTCATAAAATTAATATAATGAATTATATATAAAAATGGCTTGTGTAAGAACCAAGTAATATGCCTTGGGAATGGCCATGAACCGCGTTGAAAGAAAGACTACAACAAATTATAAAAACTCGAAAAGTTTTCTCAGTGGCTACCTTGAAACTGCTTCATTTTGTGGACGAGGTTCTCAAAGTTGGGTTTTATATTTATACTCATTGTTAGAGTACACCACAAGTCACGGTGGGGATCCAGCCGGTTTCTTGCTTGAGTCTTGATCGTAACAAGACTTGAAAACTCAACTTCGCACAGATATGTTGTTGGAAAAGGGAGAAGAGCTTTGACAGCCTCCCGAGTCAGAATGGGCTTATCCTTGAGTTGAATCCAAAATTTTGAATACTGGAGGTTTTCAAAGACTTGCTTCTGCACTTGATTTTCCTGGTCTATAAGTTCTTCTTGAAAACCTGGAATATCTTCTCCAACCTCAGTGACATTCACAGTGAAAGCATTCCAGATCCAGCTATGCTTTTTCAATTTTTTCTGGAATATACCTGGGCAACGCATGAGTATGGGTGCTTTATTAGCGCGCATCTTTTGAAAGTATGTGTCCTGGAGAATCTTCACGGAAGTAAATCAGCTACATTACTGAAAATTAAAACGTGACCAGCCCTGAATTATTATTATTATTATTATTTTAAGACCCTCCAGCGACCCTCAGAAAAAGCCACGTGACCATGGGGCTGGGAACCACTGCGTTAAAGTAATTTGATACGAAAGAGGAAACCCGATATTATAACAGAAATCCGAGAAGCATGTACTGTATGGATATGAATGAATTACACAGCATTCTTGATAGTTTAACTGGAAATGTATAGGAAACAAGTAAAAAATGCGCCGAAGTTTCTTCAGCGTAATCGAGTTTTCTGTACAGCGTATAATCAAGGCCACCGAAAATATTTCTCTCGGTGGTCTCGATATAATGCGGTATGAGCCGCGGCCCATGAATCTTTAACCACGGCCCGGTGGTTGCATGGCCTTTATCGTTGCCAGGTGCATGATAATGGTTAACTTTAACCTTAAATAAAATAAAAACTACTCAGGATAGAGGGCTGCAATTTGGTATGTTTGATGACTGGAGGGTGGATGATCAACATTTGCAGCCCTCTAGCGTCAGTAGCTTTTAAGATCTGAGGGCGATCAGAGAGTGCGGACAGAAAAAAAGTGCGGACGGACATACAAAGCCGGCACAATAGTTATCCTTTCAGAAAACTAAAAAGGCTTCCTGAGCGTTTCAGTAGTCAAGAATTGGCTGATCATTTTCTTGAATTTTTAGCGAATAATTAGAATATAATAACTGTGACGCTTGTTGAAAAGCCGAATCAGATAAGTACTGAACCAGATCCAAATAAAAAACTGACTAGATTTAATAGCGTAAGTAATGATGATGTTATCAGGCTTATTAAGAAGGCAGAGAAAATTATCTGGGGAGCTGATCCGAGGCCAATACTGCATTTGTTGGAGTAAGCAATTTTTCATGTTACTAACATACATAATAGTGAAAGTTATAAATACCAGTATCTCTGGGTGCACGTTCCATGCATCTGAAAAGTGGCTGGTATCAAACCAGCTTAGAAAAGTGCATCTAATCACCAAAGTTTGAGTCCATACAGGCATGTTGCAAATTTGTCATTAGTATTCAGAATGCTAGAGTATGTTATGCTTTAACAACTAATAAGTCATAGAGAAGAGGTCAATGTTTAGCCTGATAGTTAGTCAGCTTATAGACGATTATATTCTACAGATCTTAGCTGCATTCTCTGGCGTAAATGTCTGTTAGAAATGATGGATTATTATTCATTATTATTCAGAAGATGAACCCTATTCATATGGAACAAGCCCACAGGGGCCATTGACTTGAAATTCAAGTTTCCAAAGAATTTGGTGTTCACTAGGAAGAAGTAAGAGGAGGTAAAGGGAAATACATAAAGAAGAGATCCAACTTATTAAAAAAGAAAAAAGAAATTAATAAATAGATAAAAATGTATTAAAATGCAAGGAGAATAGTATTAGGGTAATAATATGGTGTTCATCAGATAGAAGTAAGAGGAGGTAAATGGAAATACATAAAGAGGAGATCTCACTCATTGAAAAGAGAAAATAAATTTTAAAAATTATAAATAAATAGAAATGTAACTATATTATTAAAATGCAAGAAGAATTGTATTAGGGAAGTAATGCATTGCAGCTCTGTCTGAACTTTGGAAGTTCCAGTTGCACGATCCTCAGTACAACGGTGTGAGGAATAAAGGACTTCTAGAACTGCATATTGGTGCTGCTGCTCAGCAAATTTGGTTGCTCTCGGCAGGAAAAGGAGATCAGGGATCAACTGTGAATGTGAAAGATCTCTGTTGACATACAACTTAAGAAAAAATGACAAATAAGAGACCATCCGTCGATAGTCCAAGTCATAACTGCTACTATTAGGAAACAGACACCTACCACCACGAACCACTCTATCTAAAAGGGACAAATCTCTGGCAGAACCAAACATCCATACCGGAGAACAGTATTCTATTAAAGGAAGGACAAATGACCTAAAACGGGTTGCACTGATTTTATCACTCTTATAAATATATGAGGCCTTACACACAATACCTAACTTGCGTGCGACATTTGCTGACACTTTCATTAGATGTTTCTCAAAGATGCGTGTCAAAAGTTACCCCTAGAATAGTTAAAGCTTCAGATTCATTCACCAGAGTCCCTTTCACCTGAAAATCTGTACGAGATCTGCTAATCAACAGTGTTTTCGTTTCACTAAAGTTCAGCTCATATTCCACCAACTACACCATTCACTAAACCGCTCCATGTCACAACTGAAACTAAGGGCATCTTCGTCTTTCATAGATGGAGACTTTATGACTCCCACAAATGCAGCATCATCAGCATACTGAACAATCTCATTTTCCAGGCCAACAACCATATCACTTGTATACACTAAAAATAACAGTAGGCAAAGAACACTACCCTGTGGAACTCCAGACACAACAGGTCTTGGTTTGCTAAAGATCCCATCAACAGCAACTTGTTGCTTCCTACCTGTAAGGAAATCCTGAAGTAAACCTAAAACATATCTACCCACTCCAAGATTTTGAAGTTTATAGATAAATGCCTTGTAATTTACTAAATCGAAAGCACCACTAAAATCTATTTGAATTACTCTACACTCAAAACCCTTATAAAGGTTCTCTTGCAAATCGCAGGTCAAATCTTAAAGAACATCACAGCACATAATCTTTTAGATTCCACATACTTATATAGTGGCTTAAATATAAGTTTTTCTGCGACTTTGAAGAGCACAGGGAGAATAGAAATTGGCCTGTAATTACTGCAGTCTGCAGATATGCCATTCTGTGAAACAGACACTACATTACTAACCTTGTGTTCATCCGCAAAGGCACTACATCGACATAAAAATCTATAGAATCTACTAATCTTGGAAGACAACAAACTAGAAACTTTTTTAAAAAACAAAGGGAAGAAGGCATCAGGATTTTCTCCACCCCAGCTATCAATATTATCAAGAATTTTCTTACATCGCTAGAGCAAAATGCAAATTTTGTAAGAATAGGTTCAGGATGACAAGTATCAGGGAAAGGAACATCCTCAGCTGATTGCTGAGCTTCAGAATCTCGATGAAGTAGTTCAGCTTTTTCCTTATATCTAGTAACCAATCTACCATCAGTTGTTAGTAGTGAAGGAATGGAAGATGAGCCTGACCCAAAGATAGGTGATGCCAGGTTGGTCCACCACAGTGGAGGCTGAGTAATTCCTTCAAGTTTCCTCTTTAAGGAATTATTGTAATTTAATTTCTCTAAGCTATAGCCTATGGCAAATTCTATTTGCAGCACGGCGAGACTCAACAAAAATGGTGTAATTTTCATGTGAACGATTTCGTCTCCATGTTTTGAATTTGGTCTGTTTGTCATGGTAATCTCTTCTACGTGTATCACCAGACCATGGCTGGTCATTTGTCCCAAATTTAATGACCTTTCTAGGGACATATCTTACTAAAATAGCCATCAGCATTTCATTTAGCTTCTTCTTAGGATTTGGATCTGATATAGCATCTGAAATATTAAGTCCTGACATGCTTCAGTAATGCGATTCCAATTGGGTCTAGATCTCAGCCAGACCGTTTTTCCGATGGTGGAATTAGGAATATACTGATTGACAGATATGTCCATCTCAATGCCACAGTGATCGGAAGTGCCTAAATACTGTACTCACAGACCTTGGACTTCACAATAGCTGGAACATCTGTGAATATGAAGTCTAATCTATTACCAGAAATATGTGTGGGTTTCTCACTTAACTGGACAAAATCAGAGGATACACAGAACTCAAGAGCAGACTGGCCATGTTGATCTGTGGAATTTAAATTAAGCCACTTGCTGTGTTTTACATTGCAGTTTCCACAAATGACATGTGAACCTTTTGAATCCTGTGGCTGAGTCATACTGATCCTCTCCAAGAGACAGTCATATACGGTATCGTTGATATTTGGACTGAGTTAAACTGCAAAAACTTACTGAAATTTTTAAAACAAAGAATTTCATGGCAACTACACTCTGAGTTTTTCTGACGATATATAGGTTGTCTGGACTTAGTGTATGCAGCCATACCTTGCGCATGTGGGATGTTACGACGATAAATAAAATATGGGCCATCAAACCCTGGGATTAAAAACTCAACCTTTGACTTGTTACTACTTACAAGTGTCTCAGATAAAAACATCAAATCATAGTTACGGGCACAACTCTGGAGACCAAGATTTGACCTTCAGCCCCAAAAATTTGAGTAAAGTAATCTCTAATTTTTCTTACAGTATTGAGCAGCATGGCCAGGATTCAGCTCAATGTCTCCAGAAAGAATTAACAACATAAAATTAGTAGCAAAACTAATAAATAGACTAATAACAACAGCAACATAATAAAAATCAATAGAACAATAAACAATAATAAAGCAGTCAACAACAACAGCATTTACTTTATAAAAATTACATTGAAAGTGCGATATACCGATCCCAATCCACATCATTGCCCCCTACAGTGATTCTGAGATCCTCACTAGCTTTCCTATTGGCTCGTTCACATAACCCATTAGCTTCTGGTCTATACAGAATAATAGTTACTTTCCAAATTCCCATAACTTTCGCAAGACACTCTAACATCTTATTCACAAATTCTCTCCCATTATCTGTAATAAACATCTTAGGAACCCCATAACGACAAATAAACCCCTCAAAAAAAAAAAAAAAAAACGCTATAGCTACTTCCTCCACTGTCTTATGCTTCAAAGGGAAAATCTCTACAAATCTAGTTAATTCAGCCACAATAACCAACATATGTCTGTGCCATAATTAGAATCACATAAATTGGAAATAAGGTCCATATGGACACACTGAAATGGTCTACTTGGGATAGGAAGCGAACCCAATTTACAAGTAACCCTAGCTTGCTTGCATGCATTACAAACTGAACAGCCCCTCATAAAATCCTCCACTGATGTGAACATGTTCTTCCAAAAACCTCCCCTATACATTGTGATATGTCTTCTCAATACCCAAATGTGGACTACCAAACCTACAATAAACAATATCGAAAACCATATGTACTAGGCTCTTTGGGACAACTATCGGTGTTGCATCCCCTTTATTCTCGCTACTCCTCAGTTTATATTTAATTTTCCTAACTAACACATTACTCTCTAACTCTAGGCCCGCAAAAGGCAACCTATAATTCTTTCTAACTAATTCCCCTCTAAGAAACGCCTTTGCGGCACCCAAAATTTCATCCTCATCCTGTTTAGCCTACACTAAACTAATATCCCAGTCTATGCAATCCCCTAATACATAAAAAACAGGAGACCCATCTGAATCATAAAAACTCCTATTAAGGGCATTAGCTACAACATTATGTTTACCTTAAATATACCTAAGCTTGGCGTCAAAATCCCTAATTGTCAAAAAACACCTAGCTTTCTTAGAAGAAAGATCCGGCTTATTAAAAAGATCCAACAACGGCTTATGATCTGTAAGAACCTCAACTTTGTTGCCCAACAATAACATCTTAAAATGAACCAAACTAGACACTAGCACGAACGCCTCTTTGTCTGTTGTGCACATAGACATCTTGTAAAGTCCCTGCTATATCTTTATATTTTCCAGGTCCCACAAAGAGCACCAGAGGCACATCCAGGGAGAGGCGGGGGGTCCTGCAGTGCCTGCAGGAGAACGGCCTCATCATCAGATTTGACAAGTGCACCTTTGGCGTCGAGAAAGCAGACTTCCTGGGCCACGAGATATCCCTGGATGGTGTCCGCCCGCTCACATCAAAGGTCGCAGCCATCACCAGGTTCCCCGTCCCCACCTCCGTCAAGGCCGTCCAGGAGTTCCTTGGGATGGTAAATTACTACAGGAGGTTCATCCCCGGGATTGCACACACCATGGCCCTCCTGACGGAGATCCTGAAGGGCCAACCAAAATCGTTAGTGTGGGGACCCAGCCAGCAGCAGGCCTTCCCCATGACGAAGGCCACCCTCGCTGAGGCAACCGCCTTGGCCCACCAGGACCCCAGTGCTCCCCTCCAACTGATGACGGACGCCAGTAGCGTCGCCTGCGGAGCCGTCCTGGAGCAGATCGTCGACAGCGGCCCCCAGCCCATCGCCTTCTTCAGCAAGAACTTCAACCACGCGGAGGCCCGCTACAGCACCTTTGACAGGGAACTCTGCGCAGTGTACTGGGCGGTCCGGCACTTCAAGTTCCTCCTGAAGGGTATGCCCTTCACAATCTACACGGACCACCAGCCGCTGGTCCATGCCTTCACCAAGCAAGGGGACGCATGGTCTTCCAGGCAGCAGCGACACCTTGCAGCCATTGCGGAGTTCACCTGCTCAATCAAATACCTCCCCGGCAGGAGGAACCCTGTAGCAGACGCCCTCTCCAGAATCGAGCTCAACGCAGTGCAGCTCGGGATCAGCTATGGGGACCTTGCCCGGGAACAGGCTGCCGACCCGGAGACTCCAGTGGAGGGACGTGGCCCTCGCCCCCAGGGGACCAAAACTCCTCTGTGATGTCAGCACCGGCCAGCCTCGCCCCCTGGTGCCCGCCTCCCGCTGCCACCAGGTATTCGATGTCATCCACGGGCTGTCCCACCCCTCCGGCAGGACGATGGCCAAGCTGCTGACAGAGAAGTTCATCTGGAACGGAATGCAGAAGGACGCAAGGACTTGGGCGAGACAGTGTCTTCAGTACCAAACCAGCAAGATAGGTCATCACACCGAGTCCAGAGTAGGCGAGTTTCCACAGCCGGGCCAGCAGTTCGGCCACATACACATCGACGTCGTCGGCTCTCTTCCCCCGTTAGGTGGGGCCAGATATCTTCTGACAATTGTCGACCGCTCAACCAGGTGGCCCGAAGCGTCACCCATGCAGGAAGCCACCGCCAGTGCGTGCGCCGAGGCCCTCCTCTCCAGCTGGATCAGCCGGTTTGGCGTCCCGGACCACATAACCCCCAACAGGGGCCCTGCCTTCCTGTCCAAGTTGTGGTCCGCCCTGGCACGCCTGCTGGCGACATCTCACCACACCACCACCGCTTACAACCCCGCAGCCAACGGCTTGGTGGAGAGGTTTCACAGGTCCCTGAAAGCGTCCCTCATGGCCCGCTGCACCACTGAGGATTGGAAATACCAGCTGCCGTGGGTCCTCCTCGGGTTGAGAACCGCCCCCAGAGCCAACGGCGAGCCGTCCACAGCGGAGAAAATCTACAGGGAGCCCCTCGTAGTCCCGGGCGAACTGGTCACAGAGGACCGCCACAACCCATCAGTCCAGAGGCTTTGCTACATAGTCGGCAAGTTCGCCCCCTGTAAGCGGACATACACCGACAGGTCAGTCACCTTCACACCTCCTGGCTTGTCCTCCACCACCCACGTCTTCGTCAGGGGTGACGCCGTTCGCCCACCGCTGACCAGGCCCTACAGGGGCCCTTCCACGTTCTGGAGAGGAACAACAAGGCTTTACGTCTCACCCTTCACAGAAAAGATGACTGGGTGTCGGTCGACCGCATCAAGCCCGCCCTCCTGGAGGAGGAAACAGACGTCACCGCACTGCACCGCACCCTCCACCTGAGCAGGTGTCTCCACAGCTAGGGCCGCCACAGGAGGAGGTCACGAGGCCGCCCCCGGAAACATCTGCCCACACCCGCAGCCAGCCACTCCCACGGACACTGCAAACCCCCGCTCACTTCGCGTAGCTGCGGCACTCTTCAACGCCCCAGCAGATACGTGGATTAATCAGATGTTACCCACGTCTGGGGGGGGGGAGTATTTGTAAAGTCCCCACTAAGCAGGTCTTCTATGATGGCGACCCGTTTTCTATGCCGCTCCTAGGATAACGGGTCACGCAGGATCAGCCATACCCAATCATTTAAACTAATCTATGTAATTATGTACCGGTTACTAACTTGTATGGCATATGTTTCTTTTCCTCATGTATCAGAATGTCCTCCTCTTCATTATTGTCCATTTTGCAACTCAGTGTATTTATTCATTGTATTTATTGTCAAATGTTATTGACCTCAGGTCACCCTGGTTCTCATTGTATTCCTCAGCGCGACGTCAGTCTGCTGCTATATAAACCGCCTGTGTCCTCAATAAATCAGCAGTAACTTTCTCCTGCTCGTTTCTTTAGCACCTCTTAAAATCTCACTACTCCTTTTCGTCTTAAACTTCCTACTGTAGAACGCAATAGGATGCAATTTACCCTCAAATTTCTGCATGAGGCAAGCTCCTATGCCCTCGTGACTGGCATCTGTCACCACTGTGAAAGGTTGATCGAAATCTGAAAACGTCAGCACCAGGGGATTCATTAAAGCCTCTTTAATTTTTTGAAAGGCCGACTGTTGCCTCTCACCCCACACAAACTGCACATCATCCCTCAACACTTCTGTCAACGGAGACGACAGGGTGGAAAAACCTTTCACAAATCTCCGGAAAAATCCCGCAAAGCCCAAGAAAGAACGAATCTGCTTCTTATTTTTTGGAGTAGGAAAATCCACAATCGCCCTAACCTTGTCCTCATTTACCCTGACACCTTCGTTAGAAATAACATGACCCAAATATACTATTTGCTTCCTCAAGAAATCACACTCGGCTACTTTAATCTTCAAACCCGCTAACCTGAGCCTCCTAAAAACTCCCCTAAGTACCTCTAAATGTTCTTCAGTAGAATCAGTGGCAATCAAGATATCTTCCATGTAGATGAAAACTTGTTTCTCAAGCAACCCATGCAAGACTGTATTCACTAGCCTTGTAAATGTCATAGGGCTACCCGATAAACCAAACGGCATCCACGTAAACTCATAATGTTCCTTTGGTAAAGAAAAAACAGCATACTTGCAACTCTCCAAACTAAGAGGAACCTGCAAAAACCCCTGCATGAGATCAGTTGAAGAATAAATGTTCTTGCCCCCAATTTCCACAAATAAATCTGGCAAACACGCCACAGGATAGCGGTCCGGGATCGACTTATCATTCAACTTATGAAAATCTACACACACAGGTACTGAGCCATCCTTCTTAGGCACTGCTAACAATGGAAAATTAAAAGGCGAGGAACTGGGCATAATTATACCTTCCTCTTCCCACTTACTGACCTCTTGCTCTACTTGTTCCCTAATCTTTAAAGGGACAAAAATAGGCTGTCTCATCCTCCAAATGAACCTTGTGCTCTAACACATTAGTTAACCCCAACTTATCCCTTTTAAGAGCAACAATATCTGCAAACTCAGCCAAAACATTTTCCACCCCCTCTTTATACTCTTTATAATCAGCATTGGCTAAACGATCCCTAAAACCCTGCCTCCCAACCTGTAATTCTGCCTCTGAAAATTCATTGTTGTTTTCTACAATAGCAACCGAATTATTGTGATCAACCCAATCTTCAAAATCTACCACATATGTATCCTTTTGATATCTTCGAACTGAATCGTTACAGCTTAGTAATTCTACCCAAGTAACCCCTCCATCGCACACATTGCTTATAGAAACCATACTCAACATGCCCTTCAGCTTCTCGCTCCTCATTCACACACACCTGTCTGGGCATTTTCACACCTTTCACTCGGACTTTGACCAGAGCAACTGTACCTGGGCCCAAAACCACATCTTCTGATAAAATACCCTTATAACACTTCTTGCCCTCAGAAACATATTCAGTATCAACCCGTGAACCGTTATCAACACCTTATCCCTATCATGATCCTCTTTAATCTCATCAATATCCTTGTATGGGACAAAAATCCCAGGTACCCAACAGTTATACCGCCTACCCCCGTATGAACCGATTCTGTTTCGCTGGCACGCTGTATGACTCAGTAACAATGTATTCCCCAAAGCAGCCCTCGTAAAACTAAAATTGGCTCTAAAAAACTTTACTCCCCAAGGACAAACAAACATCCGTGCAACCCAAAACACTCAACCTATTTGTTTGAAGATCACTTACTATCTCCTTAGTAGACCTCAAACAGCGATCGGAAAACATCGATCGATATAAATCATAATTCATCAGGTTAACAGACGCACCCGTATCAATAAATATCGAGACATCGACACCATGAGTAGACCCTTTCACAATTGGCTTCAGCTCTAAGGGCTCAGCCAGAAGTCCTATATCATAAGAAACACCCATCACCTTTTCCCCCTTTAACTGACCGACCTCCAGAAAATTTTCGCCCATCACTAGATCCCTCTGAAAAACCCCCTTGAGGAGCCTTCTTACCTAAGCTACCAAACCTCTGAAATGCAAGTCTAACATTATCCTGATTAAGAGACGGACAAGACCGCCAAGGGTGATCAAAACTCTTACAACTGCCCCAATATTTGACTCTGCAAAACCTCTTAATGTGTCCCTGCATGCTACAATTAAAACAACGAAACTGTGGCGTCCGAGAACTCAACTCAACCACCGACTTCTGGCCCTTCCAGACTTTAACAAAACCTTTTCAACTGCAGACCGAATCTCCGCACCCCACAGCACCATAAGCTGTCCTAAGAAATTCCTGGAGAGCCGACCAAGTCTTGGACCTGGCGAATTGATGATTGCGACAATGATAACCTATATCACCTTTATTAAAATCTAATAGAGCCTTAGCTTCCCTGAATGCTACTATGTCATCTGTAATCCCCTTAGCATTTAGAAAATTGTTAACACTCTCAATAAAAAACTGCACTGGTTGAGAAAGAACTCCATCCACAAACCCCTGGAATGGATGAACTCCTGATGCGACCATTGTGATTTTATGAAGTAGGGCCTGATCATCGCCTCTTCCAGCCATATTCCCAAGTCATGAGGAAGGAAATTAGTTCCCCCCCCCAAAAAAAACAAAAGAAAGAATCCTCTCCAAAAATCCCAACACAGGAAGAACCCACAATGTTAATATCCCTTTATTTCAACAATTAACCCCCAAAATCAAAAGGAAGTACTATTTAAACCCACCATTAATTCATAACACGATGGGGAGAAAAAACATATAGCTGGGCCGCATGCACAGCTGACCACAACGTAGGTCAAGATGAACATCGAGTCTTCAAGGGCAAACAAAAAAACACACAGTCGACTCTCCACGAAAGAACACGCAAGTCTACCCTCATGTAAAGAAAATGGGACTCAAGCAAATGGAAGAGTGATGAGACAGACAGAGAAGAAAGAAAAATTGTTCCCTTCCCCATTGAAACCAGAAGTCCCCCTCTCCTGCACCTAGCAAAACCTCACAGAAAAATCGCTGGGCACAAAATCTCTGAGATGTGTCCACTTCGGACTCAGCTGCCACGGCAAAAATCGCACAGTAAGCTCACACCCCAACTCTGGCCCCAGTTACAACACCCCTTTACACACACGCACATATCTAACCAAAATAAAACACGTATGTATAAAACTGAAAAAAGTTTAAAATCTAGGAAATGTTTACCCAATAGCGTAAGAAATGTTTATTCCCAATAATCCAACAGCCGTCAAGCATTTAACAATACAATAACCCAAGTTCCTCAAAAATAAATAAAATATTAAAACAAAGTATTCTGTAATCCCCAATTAGTTCCTAAACACTGATGTGAACTGTCAATCGCGAAAAAAAAGTACAAGTCGCACTCGCTCTACCTAACCCAGTCTAGCCCCACATACATAGAAAACATGTTCAAAGAGAATGGGAAGGAAGCGGTATACTCCGCCCACTAAACTGCGTCACACGAATACCGGTACGTCACTTTGCACAACAACTCCGAGGTATTTGCATCGTAATTAGACAACACAGCTTGCTCTTAATTCGGCTTATTGCCCACTAAGCCCTTATTGCAACCAACTGAAAAGAGAACACTTATGTATTATTATCCCCTTCTTCATCCACCACCTGCACACAAAAGAATTCAGCAACACTTCCTAACCTGGTAGTAGTATTAAAGTAGTTTAACCAGACCACTGAGCTGGCTTTCAGCTCTTATAGGGCTGGCCCGAAAGGATTGGGATAAAATACCACATAGGCTTACATTCTCATACTGTAACACATACACACAATAAATACATTTACTCATGCTTCCACACTAAAAACGTATATTAAAATTCATAATAAGTTACATAATATTTAAAAAAAAATTTAAATTTAAATTCGACAAATGCTATGTTTTCGTGCTTTTATCATTTACTTATTTTCATATTTTATCTATTAAACCACAGTTCCTCGTGAACAACAAAATCGGAATGACTGAAAATGTAAAAGATTCTGACAAAATTTCATTCATTGATTTATTACCAAAAGTTGACTGTTGCTGTTGGTCATACTTTGGACCCTCGCATAACACGTCTGACCATTATTATCACCCTGCACTCTGAGCACTCGGGAGCCTGGCCACGTGGGTTGCTCATTAAGTGCCCATGTGTCAGACGAGTATGGCCTATTCTGAGACGTGTTAGAATTATTTATGCATGTCCCTCTCTCTGATATGATGAGCTCCATTTTTTAACGTTAGGTTTTATTTGTTTCAGTTTATTACTTTCAGGTTCTTCATCCCATATGTATTGCCATTTATTTATGATACCCATCTTTATGTGTGTTACATAATCAGTAACAGGGATATTCACATCTGATCTTGTCATGTGGGTTGCTTCTTTGGCTGCTTTGTCTGCATCTTTATTTCCTTTGATCCCTACATGGGCAGGGATCCAACATATTTCTACATTTTTCCATTATTATGTAAGTTATGGGGATACAATTTAATTTGTTGTACTATATAATTTTTTTATTTGTAACTGAATAGCTTCTATTGCGCTTCTCGAGTCACTAAAAATCACAAAATTATTGAATGATGTTTCTTAATTATTTTTATAGCTGATGCAATTCCATACAATTCTGCTGTAAATACCGAAGCATTAATAGGAAGAGAGAACTGATGAGTTTTGTCTTGGGACACTGCAGCATATCCCACCCCATGTTCTGATTTAGATCCATCTGTATATATTGCATAATGTGGACCTTTTCAGCTTATATGCTCTATTGTATGTTGTCTATGGTGTTCTGGTGTATATGAGTTACTTTTTGATAAATACTTGAGATTTCTGCAAACCCTCATTTTATTCATTGTCCAGGGAGGAGGTGATTTTACTATTAAAGGCACTTGAATATTTATATTCAGCGACACACAACAATCTTCTAGCTCTAATTGGGAAAAGTGGTGGATGGTTATTTATAAATACATCTCTTAATTCAAATAATTTTTTTGTTGGAGAATCACTTGTCTGAATTCTTAGAGCACTTTTCACCACATTCAACTTGTAAAGATGATTGTGGTGATGCTCTAAAGGCTCCTTAGCATATTCTAAGGCCTTCATTGTGAATAGGGTCTAACATTTTCAGCGCTGCATCCGATGCCGAGCCATATACTTCACTTCCATAATGAATGATGGACAGAACTGTTGCTTTATACAGTACAGTAAGAGCATGTCTATCAGCTCCCCAAGTAGTGTTTGATAGTTTTCTAATTAGATTTAATGCTCTTTTACATTTAGATTTTACGTATGTTATGTGGGCTTTCCAGTTCAAGTAAGTATCGAATACTAATCCCAGAAATTTTGCTGTTTGGCCAATTGGAATACTGTACTATGGTTTCTGATTTTTAAGTCTATATCTTCACCTTTCTTCCACTTTTTATTTTTATAAAACATGATTGCTTGAGTTTTATCTATTAAAAATTTAAAGCCTACAGATGAGGCTCATTCATCTATTTTTGCTATGCTTTTATTCCAGATGCTGAATAATATATGGCAAAATCACCCATATATAGGTTACTTTAAATATCAATAGGTAGATTATTGCTGATATTGTAAAGTCCCCACTCAAAGCGTTCTCTGTGGAGAACATCCCGTTTTCTGCGGTGTCTTTCCACGAGCTAAGGTTGAGCGGAATATATATTTATCATCACAATTATAAACTATGTATATGTTGTCTTTCCAAGCAATCATGTATTATGTACAAGTAACAAGTTATTTATTTCATATGTCAAACATTGTTTATCACTATGTTCTCTGTATGAACCTGTCCTGTTTTTTAAGGAACTAGTTGACCTCAGGTCACTTGTAAGTCTTTGTACCAGCAGTCTCTGCGCACTATGCAGACATCCGCATCCCGCTTTATAAGCAGCTAATTTTTATCAATAAATCAGCAGAACTTGTCTCCCTGCTCATTATTTCGCACCTCTCTCACAAAATCATTAATTGCTAAAGTAAATGGTGTGCCACTGAGGACGCTTCCCTGTGGAACACCATTTTCAAGTGGAAATGTTCTAGACAGAACATCATCAATTCTCACCTGAAAACTGGGATGTCAAAAAGTTTTGAATAAACCTAGTAAATGTCCACAGATGTTGTTGTTTTGTAAAGTTTTTAACATAGCACACCTCCATGTAGTATCGTATGCTTTTTCAGTGTCAAAAAAGACAGCTACAGTAATTTGTTTTCGTTCAAAACCTCTACGTATATGGTCTTCTAAGTTAGAGAGAGAATCTAATGTAGATCTGTTACACTGTGACCCGAACTGAGTGGGAGTCAAAATTTTATTTTCTCGAATGTGCCATTTTAGTCAAGCTTTTACCATTTTCTCTATTAATTTGCATAAGCAGCTTGTTAAAGAAATTGGTCTGCAATTATTTAAATTACTCGGATCTTTTCCAGGTTTGGGGATAGGAATTATTATAGCTTTACGCCATTCATCAGGAAATAAATTTCGAGGCCATAAATGATTATAAAACTCTAATAAGTATGACTTTGCCAAAGGTGCTAAGTGGCAGATCATCTCAAAACAAATATTGTCACCCCCAAGAGCAGATTTATTGCTGTTCCAGAGAGCATATTCCAACTTCTGACATATTAAATTTTCTATTATAATATATATTTTTATTGTTTCAAAATTTATTGTTATTAATTCTATTTTATTTTTCTTTGTGTGGAAGTGTTCATCTAAATTTTTATCACTACTTACATTTGCTAAATTTTCTCCCATTACTGTATATTACTTATTTCTTTTGGATCAAGTGTTTTTTTCCCATCTTTTAATATGGCATATCTAGGTGGTTTAACATGGGTACCATTTATTTTCCTGAATTTTTCCCATATTTTTTGTATGGGAGTATTATTTGAGAGATCGGATACGTATTTCCTCCATGAAATGATTCTTCCTTGAATTACCTTTTTTTTTTAATTTTGCAGATATTTTGTTGTGTAGAGGTTTTAATGTATCAATATCTAGTAATAATATGGTTATTTTTGTAAAGTTCTTTCTAATATCGGTAATGTTTTATTTATTTTACTGAACTTTCTATTCAAATTATCTAATCGCCTCCCTATTGAGTGTTTTATATTTATTAATTCTGTCAACTTATGGGACCACCATGGAACTTTGTTTTGTTGGATGGAGTTTTGACTTTGGTATTGCTTTATCTGGACCAGATGGAAGAAAATGTGTTTTTAACTCCCCCATATACTTCACCAAAGCTGAAGCCAGCATTGAGCTTGTTCCTCTTTGAGGCTTCCCCCAAGGGCTTGAATGGCACCGGAGCTAGGCTGTGAACAAGTCTCATTCCACTCAGGGGGATTAAGCTCATGGGGAGAACAAGATTGTTCAAAGTTTATCATAAGCATGGATAACTTTACTGAAGAAAAGAGACCCATATCCATCAGTCCGAATACCCCAGAGACAGAAACTTTTCTTGGTCAACGTAAACTATGAAGTTGCATTCTACGCCTTCAGTTACAAAAGATGGCCCACTTTCTCTGTCCAAGTTCACAGAGGAATGGTAAAAGTAACCAGACACCTGTGCAGTCCTGCAAGAAATGTTTCTCTCACAGGATCTGTTAGATAGCCTCCACACCTGAAACTAGAGGTAGTGTAGTGTCTGGTGGTACCTTTGAATGTGTGGCTGATGAAGGAGAGTGGGTTGAGAAGAATCTTAGTGCCTAAACCAAGAGTCAGCAGATCAAAATTCCACTCAGCCTGCGGCACTGGGTTGAGAAGAATCTTAGTGCCTAAACCAAGAGTCAGCAAATCAGAATTCCACTCAGCCTGCAGCCATTGAGACACCACATGGATCATCCTAAGCCCAGTGCAATCAAATGATGAATCAAACTTAATGATGGAAAGCCATAGGCACCCAAACAGTTCCATGTGCATTGGAAGGCATTCACTATCACTGCCAAGGGAACCAGAACTGGAGGTCCTTCCTGATCTCGTTACTAGGTGGGTGGAATGTTTGATGTTGACCAGTACTGCTTCAGTTGCCACTGAAGCAAGTTCAGAAAAAGGTTCCCCAAAGACAATATATGGCCAAGGATAACATACCAAAGCCAGGCCGGATGTTCGTGCTGAGACAGGAACTGCACTCTCACCTCCCTGAGCCTACTTAATGAGAGTCAGGAGAGACTCTCACTGTTGCCATGTCTATGAGCATCCCCAAGTACTTTGCCTGTTGTTTGGGTACAAAATCTGACTTATCTCAGTTTAGCACAATCCCCAGTTCATGCCAAAGTGACAGAAGGAAGTCTTTTCCAGAGCAACTGCACCTTGGAGGACATCAGAACCAACCAATCAGCCAGGTAACCCAGTAAAGGTATACCCTGCAGATTGGCCAAAGCCATTAGTAAGGTGAACTTACAGGGCCGTTGCCAGTCCAAAGCACAGAGCTTTGAACCGATAGACCATTCTATTGTAAATAAAGGTGATAGATTTCCAAGAGGTATGATGAACTTTTACTTTGAAGTAAAAGTCCTCTAAATTCAAAAAAGCACGGAGTTGCCCTCTCTCATGAATTCAACAGACTGTGCTGTTTGTATCTTGAACCTAGTCCGTGGCATAAATTTGTGCAGTGATGAGACATTATTGGCCAGTCTTCAGCTGCCAGTTGCCTTCTCCAAATGGAAGAGATGACTGTATACACATCAGGGCTGGTCATTTAAGGCTTCTGGCATGTCTCTCTCCATTATTCCTTCCACCTCTGCTGACAGAGCTACAGCTTTCTGGGGATCCAGAGGATATGTTTGAAATGGTACCAATTCTCCAATAAAGGGTGGGCACTAGTCCTTGATTGGTGTATGATAGCCCTCCTGAAAACAAAGACTACCTAGGGAAGCGCCTTATCTCTGCTACATTGCCCACTAGCATGACAGGCATCCTTCTACTCTGGCAGCAGGAAAAGGGCCGACTGCCAGCAAGACCACCCAGAGAAGAGACAAGGCCCAGTGGACCTGACGTCACAAGGCGGTGATGTAGACCACTGTAGATCAACTCGAGGTGTTTACTCTTAATCTATGGGAAAGGTCACTGCACGTTAGAAGTCGGTCAATAGAGATCATATCGCTGTGTATTTTGAGATAGATTTGTGTTATCTAACTGTGAATTCAGCTTTAAAATACTGTATACTGAAAGACCAGTTCTCTGTGTGCTATCGAAATTCCGTATTGGTGTGTTGTTCCCAATTGTAAGGGGAATTATAAAACCAGCCCAAAAGTGCAACGTTTTCCTATCCCGAGGGACAAGTAACTTTCTGCAAAATTCAACTTCCTGTCATCAAGAGGGATAACTACACTCCAACTGAATATAGCAGAGTGAGTATCATATATCAGGCAGGTTTATGTGTGATATATCTTTTAGTGGTCAAAATGTTAAGGAAGTTCACTGGATTTAGAGGAAGAGAGAATTTCACCATATTGTAGGTCAGCCTTTGACAGTAGTGAAGCTGCAACAAGTGCATTTTTTTTTAAGTTGAACAGCACACATTCCAAATTGGAAGAAGTTGTACATATCATTCCCACTACAAGCATGAGAAGACATTTTTGTGATAAAATAAAGTTTTATATTACTTACCAGGTAACTACATAGCTATTAGTCTCCAACTATCGCAGCAGCTTAAATCTGAAATTCGTGGTAGAGTTCTATTGTTTTGGTATAGGTACTTGCCCCATCCACTTTCAGGGAAGAATAGGTACAACACAGCTGAAGAGCTCAATTCATTTGTGCCTTATGTCCATGAGAGGGGAGGAGGGAGGGCTCCGATCATGTAGTTACTGTTCTTGGTAAATATGTATAAAACTTTATTTTATACTAAAAATGTCATTTTTATACAAGTAACTTACCAAGTAACTACATAGCTGGATCCCATGCTGACAGGAGGAGGGATACATGGACATATATTACTCAAAAACACTCAGTAATGGAGATGAATTTCAAATAGAAAATGTAGCTAGCATTGGTAAAATGGTTGTTGTAACCTTACTGGTGAGAGAGCTACAGCAGGAAGATACTGCCTCTGGTCAGTGCTCATCTTGACCCCTAGTGGCGTGGTGGTAAAGCCAAGGGGCGCCTCTACTTCAGTGGGAGCTTTGCAGCCGAGGAGTACTCTGATGGCTGCTAAAGCATTACAGTATAAAACAAGAGCCCTTGCCCTGGGTGCAGCACTACAAAAACAACCAGATAACTCTGTTACCAACGCATCACATAAAATCAGATAAACACTACCCATCCATTAAAATACACAACGACTGGTGGGTACTCCAGGTACACAGTACTCCCAAGCTTCCCAAAATCAACAACCTATATCTAGGCAAGGAGATAGCGAAATAGAAGGAAAACCTCCTATCCTTCTTCCCCTAATACCATACCAGCCTTGGATAACAGACCTAAGGTACTGCAGTTATCATATACTGTTTCTATACCATGTAAATAAAAATTGGCGAGCACTGACTTACACCTCCAAAAGGTGGATTGCATGATCATGGAAAGAGATAAGTTGAGCTTGAAGGCCAGCAAAGTGGCTACTGCCCTAATCTCGTGGGCTTTGACTTTGCAAATGGGAAAGTCCTCTCAAGTTTCCGAGTGGGACTTGGAGATTACGTCCTTCAAGAAAAATGCCAAAGCATTCTTGGAGAGCAGAGGGGACGGGTCCTTGACCGAGCATCAGAGGTTACAAGATGCACCTCTGATCCTCTTAGTTCCCTTGAGATAAGGCCTTAACACTCTTACTGGACAAAGAGCTCTCTCTTGGTTTGTTGGCCCGAGGATGTTCATCAAGCTCTTGATAGTGAACAAACAGGGCCAGGGATTGGATGGAGTTTTGTTCTTCGCTAAAAACCCCATAGTGAACGAGCAGACCGCATCTCCTTGTGCAAAACACTGCCTTGCCAAGATCCCTCTTTTCTGTCAACCAACCCTCAATGCCTGAGAGGACCTTCTTTGATGAGGATGATAGGACCATCTTGGGCAGCCTGAATGACTCTGTAGGCTGTCTCATCATGAATGTCAAACCTGGAGACGAGGGTTACTGGGGAAAAGAATGTCAAATAACAGAACAGGAAATACTTCAAGAGAGCTGCATAGGACGAAGAAGGCTGCTCCTGCTTGATGTCTTCTTCCTCACACAAAATAGGAGAAAGAGCTAAGTCTGAAGGTTCCTGAGTCGCCATGGGAGGTTGTCGCATGTGTTAGCATATATAACACATACTGTACTACAATTCTTCACTCTTACATATGGGGAGTGAATGACGGTCTTTTAGTATTTGAGGTTGAATCCCATCCTCGTTGCCACTGTCGCATGTGTCAGCATGTATAACACATACTACAATTCTTCACTCTAGGGCTCTCAAAATATTTTGCTCCTCAAGTCAATAAATACTTTGAATATCATCAATTCATACAAGCATCACAAGAACCAAGTGAGAAAACCGAGGCTTTTGTGACTGGGTTAAAAAAAATTAGCTGCTACTTTTGAATTTGTTGATCTAGAAGAGATGTTACTAGAGCAAGTTATAGAAAGGAGTAGCTACAAAAAAAGATGCTAGCCTTGCAAAGAGTTCTGGAAATAGCATGAGCATTAGAAACGGCTAATTATCAGTCAAACGTCATTGTAGGTAACATTCACAATGACAGCAGTAGCCAGGTAAGTCAAGTAGCCTATAAAAAGAGTTACAACATGCAAAAAAAGGGACAAACACATCAAACAAGTAAGCCTAGCCCTGGTATATCCAAGTATAACAAGAGTAAACCAACAGCCCAGCATCAGACCTGATGTGCAATAAATGCAAAAGTGTGGTAATTTAACAAGTCAGTGTAAATTTGCCAAGCAAAGACCACTAAACAGATAAACAGAATGTGAATTCAAATAATGGCTCTAGCACAAATGAAGAAAGTGTACATAAGACAACAGAAGTAAAAGAATTTGCATTTCACATTAATTCTGTGAACAAAGATGCACAAGAACGTCACATGGCTCAAATAGAAATAAATGGGAAACCCAAACCCATGTAGATAGACACAGCCGCAAGGGTGACAATAATTTCCGAAAGAGTTCCACAAACAATACCTAACCTAGTGATAAGACCTTCAGATAAGTGGCTCAAGAGTTACAATGGTACAAACATAGAGGTAGTTGGTTCATCACAAGTGAAAGTACAGTATAGTGATCAAGAGGTAGGCAAGTTACCATTGACAGTAGTCAAAAGGTAATTAGACTGGCCTAGTATCCTGAGGGTTACAGGTACAAAACATGAACCAACAGAAGAAATTCCAATAACTAATCTTCTATCAGATTACAAAGAAGTCTTTGAAGACAGAAAAGGAGAATGCCACTCCTAGATTTTTTGCTCCAAGACCAGTTCCATACGCATTGAAAACAGCTGTGGAAACTGAAATTAGAAGGTTAGAAAATGAAGGTTCATGGGGAAAGATAGATTATTCAGATTGGGCTACACCATTAGTTCCGATTGTTAAGGACAACGGTCAAGTTGGGTTATGTGGAGATTACAAGGTAACTCTAAATCCACAACTGTGAGTAGCTCAACATCCATTGCCAAATCCCAAAGACATGGTCACAACTTCGTTAGGATGTGCAGTATTTTCTAAGGTAGATCTTAGACAAGCATTTCAACACCTCTCCATGGATGAAAATTCCCAAAAGCTATATACTGTACTGTAAACACACATTTAGGACTGTATCGTCCAAAAGACTTCCATATGGAGTCGCTAGCAGTCTAGCAATATGGCAGCAAACAATGGACAAAATATTTGGAGGTATGTCAAGAGTATTCATTTTTACTGATGATATATTAGTAGCTGGTAAAAACAAAAAAGAGCATACAGAAAGGTTATGTGCAGTTCTACAGAAACTGAAGGAACATAATATCAAAGTCAACAAGGATAAATGTATTTTAGAAGTTGACTCAGTAGAGTATTTAGGCTTTATCATAAATAGTAAAAGTATTCACAAGACAAAAGATAAGGTAAGTGAAGTACAGTCAGCATAGGTAGCAGAAAATGTCAAGGAATTACAGTCATTTTTAGGTTTAGTAACATTTTATGGAAATTTCATTCAGAACTAAACAACAATTGCTCACCCATTACATAGTTTGCTGAACAATGATGTTAGATGGAATTGGACAAAGGAATGCAAAAAATCCTTTGAAAGAATCAAAGCAGAAGTGACTTCACCCACATACCTAGTACATTATCAAATGAATTTGCCAGTAACGTTGGTTTGTGACGCCTCAAAGATAGGTTTAGGTGTAGTACTAGCACATGTAATGCAAGATGGTACAGAAAAACCTATTGCTTTTGCCTCTAGAGTATTAAACAAAGCAGAAAGAAACTAGAGTACTCACAAATTGAAAAGGAAGCATTAGCACTAGGTATGGAGTAAAAAAGTGCCATACACTATCGTATCTCTGTGGTAGGAAAAAGTTCACATTAGGTACAGACCACAAACCATTGTTGATGATTTTAGGTCCAAAAGCAAGCTTACCTATGTTAGTAGCTGCAAGACTACAACATTGGGCAATTACATTAGCTGCATATGATTATAACATAGAGTATAGACCAACAACAAAGAGGGGTAATGTAAATGCTTTATCAAGATTGCCTTTAGACAAAGCACCAGAAGAACATGATAAAGTATTCTTTTAATTTCTGCATATAACTTACCTACTACAGCTAAACAAATAGCACAAGGTACAAAGAAAGACCCAGTACTCTCAAAAGTAGTACAGAGTTTAATAACTGGCAGAGATATTTGTGCAGATGATGCCAATTGTAAACCATACAAAGAGATTTGGAATGAATTAAGTGTCACACAAGATTGTATTCTGAGAGGATCAAGAGTAGTGATTCCAAATGCATTAAGAAGTAAAGTTCTTTCAGAAATACGTGCAGACCACCAAGGTATAGTGAGATCCAAGCCAATTGCTATAACTTATGTTTGATGGCCAGGTGTTAATAGGGACATTGAAATTTTGGTTGAGAAGTGCATTAATTGTGCATCGCAACAAAATAATCCAATACAAACAAGAATGCACCCACAGGAATTACCCAGATACCCCTGGCAATGTGTGCATATAGATTTTGCAGGTTGATTTTTGGGATACTCATATCTAATATTAGTAGATTCATAGAGTAAGTGGCCAGAAGTTATACCAATGCAAACATCATCGGCAGTAACTATAAAATCACTCATGCAAATCTTCACAACACATGGTTTGCCAGAAAGAATAGTGACAGGCAATGGTCCACAGTTTACTTCACAAGAGTTTAAAGAATTTCTAAATGTAAGTGGTATACCATATGCATTATCAGCAACCTACCGTCCATCAACGAGTGGTGAGGCAGAAAGATTTGTTCAAACTTTCAAACATAATATGAAGCGTAGATAAGCAAACTCTGGTAATGTAGCATCTCATATTGCAAAGTTCCTATTATCCTATAGAACAACTGTACATAGTACTACAGGTGTAACGCCGTCATATTTGTTGATGGGGAGGAGGATCAGGAATAAGTTAGATCTTATGTATCCTAGTTTGCAGTCAGTTAAAACAGAAAGGTTATGATCAAGTAAAAAAACTTCCCCAAGATAATACATTTCACTCCTTCAAGTTATGTCATGGTAAGATCATACAATACGCCAGAAAAATGGGTACAAGGAGAAATTGACAGGAAGATAGGAAATTTACATTATGATGTTAATGTCAATGGAAAGATTGTGAAATGTCATGTTGATCAGTTTCAGTCCTTCAGTACAAATAATACAGAAGCACAAGTTTTAAATACCTCAGACTTCAATAACTCAGGTGTGCAAACTGCTCACTGTTGAACCACCAACTGTAAATACAGAGGAAAATCACGCAACAGCTCAGAGCACACCTATAGTACTCCCTAACAGAATGAGTAGAGGAAAACCTCCTGAAATCACAATTTTTTAAAGTACTGTAAATTATATTTTTCCTAACCATACAAACCTGAGGTACTTTACATTAGGAATTACTTACAGCGAAGCTGGAAACAGTTGTTAAAATTCTTGAACAAGGTGATTAGGCAGTATCTACCATCCAGTATGTGGGAGTCCCGCCTGCTGGGATGTAAACATTCCAATTTGCCTTTTGGCCCAGGTTTCAGATTGAGGGGTGGCATGAGGCAGGTATAAATGTAATGTAAAGGACCTCGGGTTTGCATAGTTAGGAAAAATACAATTTACTTTAAAAAATTGTGATTTGTTCCTACACAATATACAAACCATTGGTCTTTACATTAGGAAGACTCACTTGTTGGAAGAAGGAATCTGAGTGAGTCTCAAAAACTGACTGGTTTGCCACACCTGGGCTACTCTTTCTGGTTGAAAGAGTGAGGAGGAGTACCATGCCTCTGACATATTGATCAGAATGTAGGAAATATGAGATCAATTGTCAGACTTCTGGACCTTTCTGAATGAGTGAGGAATCATAACTCATACGCAAATAGGCTAGGAAGAATCTTAAGAGTCAGAGGCAGTAAGGTTTGTCTTATTGCCAGGGTCTCCTTCCTCCCCTTGTTAGAGGAAGGAGCGGGATTGCTTCTATGATTCTAGGAAAGAAAAATAGATCGGGTGCTCAATGTGAAAGCTTACCACATCAGACGCCAGTTCCAGCAAGTGTTCGTTCAAGGCCCATTCTTTCCCCGAAGGGAGAGAAGCAGGGGGACAAGGAAGGAAGAGGAGGAGAGGCCAGTCACTCTCGTAATCCCTCTCACTTCCAGAACCGTACACTTTAGGTAAGATGCTACCTGTCCTCTTATTGGAGCTGGGTAAGAAAACACAAATTGTTGAGTAGCCACAACAGGTCCAAGGAAAGTGGGTTCCACAGACTTGTGGGCAAAAACCCAACAGTGGAAGGACATAAATGTGGTCTGATGAGACCACATCTCTGTTTTCAGACCAACAGTAACTTCCGGAATGCAAGGGATGGACTAAGCCATTGACTTCATGAAATCTTGAGCAGAGTGTACAGGTGTCGTTAACATCAGCTGCAGAGTACTGTACGCCCTTCTGATCGTCTCACGAGACCAGAAAGAAAGGTGAGTCCTTGGACACTTTTCTCTTGGGTGAGTTGGTACTAGCGCAATGTCGTCGAAATCCATTAGAGATGTTGAGACTTCTTCGGAAAGTACCGCAGCACACTAACAGGACAAAGCAGTGACTGATCTGGATCATCGACTACAAAGTCCAAGGGGTAGGGGATCATGAAGAACTTGAACCTGGCAACAGGTGTCGATGGGTTCAGAGTTCACTACGACATCCAAGACGGAGTCAAACTACTGATCCCCATCCCTTGAATGCTCACAGCAAAGATGGTCCATGAAGATCGTCTATCCTCTTCTCCAATGCTGGAGCAAGATGAGAGATGGTCTTGAGAATCGGAACTCTGTCTGATGACTCTTACAAGGGCTCGTGTGGAGCATGAGACAGGAACCCTAAACGAGAGTCACATGCTGCCCAGGGGCCTGAGGCCCCTGGAAGGGCAAGACTGATCGAAGCTTCTCATCAGTAGCTAAATCTCGACTAAGGAGAAAAGGGCTACTTTCTGGTGAAAGACTAGGCTGAATGTGGACCCAAGTCTTCATATCTGAACCTGAGAGAAGCTGTGCCAAGCTGGTAGAAAAGTGGACAAACACTGGCATACACATGTGCACAGAAACTCGGACACTGGTCACTCTGGCACTGGGCACTCGAGCATTGTACATCTATTTTTCACTGGACGATCGGATCCCACTGGGTTCTTGTATCCCACAGGGCACTCGGATCCCACTGGGCACTCAGATCCCACTGGGTGTTCGGATCCCACTGGGCGTTTGGATCCCACTATACAATTGGATCCCGCTGGGCGCTCGGATTCCACCGGGCGTTCAGAACACTTCTTAGAAGAGGAAGCCTGTTTCGGCGCCAAACACTGGCACTCTACCACTGAAGCAGCAGGAGACAAACAACTGAGGTTGTCCCAAAAGCTACAGGAAGGTTTGGGACAATGCTCCTGTGTTCTGGTCTGCTTACATGGAAGTGGAGAAGCGTGCCCAGCAGAGAATATGTGCCTTTTCAATGGCCTGGATGCACTCGAAAAATGCCAACTGCATCCCTTGCCTGCACTGGAATCTGAATCACTGGACGATAACGCATACACTCTGAGTTGGATACCTTTCCAGTGGCTGCCCACCGAGTCCTGGAATCCACGTACAACAAGCTTGGCCAAGAGGGCAACTACCCATGGGCAAACCTCACCAACCTCCCTTGGACCTCCAGTTTGCCTCTTCCCAGGTTTAGGGGTCTGACAGGGACCTTTGTCTAGGAGCATCAATGGGACGAATAGTCACCTCCTCCACAGACACTACACTTGCACCATGATCACTAACAATCATCTTGTCCATGAGACCTCTGACTGAAGCCCCAATTTGGGCTACAGTATTAACCAAAAGACTAAATTTCTGGTCTATCTTGGCTTTGAGGCAGGTGATGGCATTGGGTTCGGAAGGTTGGGAGCTAGGTAACAGAGTTGCTGGAAAAGTCGGAGGACTGGTAATAGGGGAAAAAGCAGTCACAGGTGTAGAAAGAGCAGGTACATCAGGAGAACCCTGGCTAGCAGAACCCCTAGCTTTGGCTCTAGTGGCCACCTTTCTCTGCCTATTTCTTTCAAGTTTGTCCAAATGTGTAATCAAAGCCTTCCACTTCTCCTGATCCCAATCCCTACATTCTTCACAAGTTAGATCAGAAGAGCAAATTTACCTCTGCAATGACAGCACATAAGTATGACAGTCATATTTGGCTGACTTAAGTCTGGTGTCGCAGCCATTGCTGCAAAACCGGATACTGGTCAAACTAGAATCGGACATAATAAAAGTCACAATCAGGAAAAGTCAAATCTAGATAAGCTAATATAATTAGCGTGAATGCTACCAAAGTACTGTAGAGAACACTTCACCAAAGACAGCGATAACCACAACCATCCGCTGAAACAAAATCCAAACAAAAGCTACTCAAACAACCGATGATCAGTCATTGACCGGCAGAAATGAATTGAGCTCTTCTTCTGTGTTGTACCTATCCTTCCCCAAAAGTGGGTGGGGCAAGTTACCTACACCAAAACAATACAATGTTACTGCAAATTTCAAATTTAAGCTGCCACAATAGTTGGAAACTAACAGCCATGTAGTTACTTGGTATGTTACTTATATAAAAGATGATGTTCTGCACTGCATACTGAATAAAGTAATTATAGGATTGAATCGTAACAGATAACAATGCCATCAACAGGAAAGCAATGTCCTATTTTGCCAGTTCTCTGCAACTGTCTATAGTGTACCCCCACTCATTTCAGAGTAATAGACCCTTTTTTTTCACGTATGATTCAGTACATTTGTTGAAATTTATCAGGAATAATTGGCTTGGACACCAAGATATACTGTAAAGAAAACAATGAAGTTCCTACTTGTAAGGTGTCAAAGAAACGAGCAGGTAAAAGTTACTGCTACTTTATTACAGATCCAGGCAGTTTATATTGCGGCCGACTGACGCCGGGCCGTGAGAGACAATGGAATTGACTGTGACCTGAGGTCGAAACAATAAACAATAATATGCAGTGAACGAGTACAAATTACAATACAAAACATACAGAGCTACAATATGGATACAGTCTTGATGCCTGTGAATGAAGAAACATGTGATACACAATGTGTGACATTTGTATAAATATGCATAAAGTAAAAATGATTAAAATGTGTGACCTGGCACGTTTTAGGCGTGACTAATTGAGCTTGAAGAAAATGGGAAGTCACCAAAGAAAACAAGCTCAGCGGAGACTTAATTAATGGCGCCGAAACACTATCCTGGCGCCGATGTGGTGACTTTACAAATACTCCCAAGACGAGGGACGCGTCTGACTAATCCCTATCTGCTGGGACGCTGAAGGGTGCGCGGCTCCTTGAAGATAACGGAGGGGCCTCCCGCCTGTGAGGCTGCTGGTTGGGCGGTCCTTCCTGGGGCGGCCGCGCCCTGCGGGGTGAGGGCGTGCTGGAGTGCGGTTTGGGCGGAAGGGGTGCTGCGTCGCTGCCGGGACTCTCCGACAGGAAGGCGGGCTTTAACCGGTCTATGGAAACCCAGTCGTTCCTTGCCTGGGAGTGCCAGCTGGAACGCCTTGCTGTTTCGCTCCAGCACGCGGAAGGGTCCCCTGTAGGGCTTAGTTAGTGGTGGACGGACGGCGTCGACTCTGACGAAGACGCGTGGGTGGCGGATGACAGCTGTGGCGGCATGAAGGTGGTTGCTTTGTCGATGTATGAGCGCCTGCAAGGGGCGAACTTGCCGGCCACGTCGCGGAGCCTCTGCAGTGATGGGGAGTGGCGTTCATCCGTCACGAGCTCTCCGGCACCACAAGGGTTCCCCATAGGTTTGTTCAGCTGCGGATGGGGTGCCGTCGGCTCTGGGGGCGTCCTCAACCCGAGGAGGACCCACGGCAGCTGATGTTTCCAGTCCTCGGCGGTGCAGCGGGCCATGAGGGATGACTTTGAGGACCTGTGGAACCGTTCAACCAGGCCGTTGGCCGCTGGGTTGTACGCTGTGGTGGTGTGGTGCGTGGTTCCCAGCAGTTGAGCCAGGCAGACCACAACTCGGAGAGGAAAGCGGGCCCCTGTCGGTTGTGATGTGGTCCGGGCGCAGCAGCTAACCCAACTGGAGAGCAGGGCCTCGGCGCGCGCGCTGGCGGTGGCTTCTTGCATGGGTGTGGCTTGGGCCACCTCGTCGAACGGTCTACCACCGTCAGAGTATCTGGATCTGCCTGATGGGGAAGGGCCCGACGACGTCGATGTGGATGTGGCCGGCGGCGCCTGGCTGTGGGAACTCGCCTACCCCGACTGCGTGTGACGACCCACCTTACTGGTCTGGCACTGCAGGCACTGTTTTGCCCAGGCTGTGGCGCCCTTTGCACCCGTGCCAGACGAACTTTTGAAAGCAGTTTGGCGTGGTCCTGCCGGAGGGGTGAGAGGCCGTGAATTATGTCGAATACCTGGCGGCGGCGTGAGGCTGGAACCAAGGCGGGGGCTGACCTGTGCTGATGTCACAGAGCAAGCTGGGGCCTCGGGGCGAGGGGGTCACGTCCCGCCACTTGAGGGATGTGATGGCTGCGGTATGCTGGGGTTTCTGGGTCAGCGGCCTGTTCTCTGGCAAGGTCCTGGTAATCTACACCAAGCTGCACTGCGTTCAACTCGACTCTGGAGAGGCGTCTGCTACGGGATTTTTCTTGCCGGGAGGTACCTGACGGAACAGGTAAATTCGGCTATGGCTGAGAGGTGGCGCTGCTGTCTGGAAGACCATGCGTCCCCCTGCTTCGTGAAGCCGTGAACCAGTGGCTGGTGGTCTGTGAAGATTGTGAAGGCGTCCTCCAGGAGGAACTTGAAGTGCCGAACTGCGGTACATCGCGCCAGAGTTCCCTGTCGAAGGTGCTGTAGCGGTCTCTGCGGGACTGAACTTTGCTGAAGAAGGCGATGGGCTGGGGGCGCCGTTGATGATTTGCTCCAGAACAGCACCGCAGGCGACGTTACTGGCGTCTGTCGTCAGCTGGAGGGGAGCCTTGGGATCCTGGTGTGCCAAGGCGGTTGCCTTGGTGAGGGCGGCCTTCGCAAGGAAAAGGCCTGCTGCTGGCTGGGTCCCCAAGACAGGGACTTCGGTTGGCCTTTTAGGACTTCCGTCAGGGGGCCGTGGTGTGCGCGATCCGGCGATGAACCGCCTGTAGAAGTTTACCATCCCACGGAACTCCTGGACGGCCTTGATGGAGGTGGGTGTCGGGAACTTGGCTACGGCTGCCACTTTCGATGTAAGAGGGCGGACGCCTGTCGGAGACACCTCGTGACCCAGGAATTCTGCTTTCTGGACGCCGAAGGTACACTTGTCGAAACGGACGACGAGGCCGTTCTCTTGGAGGCGCTGGAGGACTGCTTTGATGTGTCTCTGGTGTTCGCTGTGAGACCTGGAAAATATGAGAATGTCGTCGACGTAGCAGACGCAGAATTTTAGGTCCCCCAGGATGCTGTCCATGAGCCGCTGGAAGGTGGCCCCGGCGTTCTCAGCCCGAAGGTGGAGAAGCGAACACATAGGACCCGAAGGCGTGATGATGGCTGTCTTTGGTATGTCTCTGGCGCAACAGGTACCTGGAAATAAGATTTAAGAAGGTCCAATTTAGTGAATATTTTGGCCCCGTGAAAGGAGGCCGTGAGGTCTTGCATGTTGGGTAGAGGGTAGTGGTCGGGCTCTGTTGCAATGTTGAGCCGCCTGTAGTCGCCGCAGGGTCTCCAGGAGCCGTCCGGTTTCTGCACCATGTGGAGGGGGGAGGCCCATGGACTGGAGGCTTTCCTGCAGATGCCCATCTGTTCCATCTCCGCGAATGCTTTTTTCGCCTCCTGAAGGCGCTGAGGGGGAAGCCTGCGGAACTTCGCATGTGTCGGGGGCCCTTTAGTCACTATATGGTGGTATATGCCGTGCTTGGCTGGGGCCCCGGGGACTTGGCGAAGCTCAGGCTTAAATATCTCAGGGAACTCCGACAGTAGGTGTGCATACTGGTGGGGGGCGACGGCGCTGATGGTGGGTCTGGGTCCCGCCGTTAATGGGAGAGACCGGCAGGAGTCGGTATCGAGGAGGCGCTTTGCGCCCACGCCGACTAGCAGGCCAAAGTGCGCCAGAAAATCGGCCCCCAGGAGTGGGGTTCCTACGCTCATGACGATGAAGTCCCAGGAGTAACTCTGGCCAAGGATGGAGATCGACAGGAGCCTGGTGCCGTAGGAGAGGATGGGGTTCCGTTGGCGGCCGTCAGGAAAGCGGCGGGTCTGGTGTCTGGTTGCGGTCCTCTCTGGATGCTGGGAAGACCGATTTAAAGGCCCCTGTGTCGACCAGCATCATCCTGCCGGAGACGGTGTCGCGGACGTAAAAACCTACTGTTTTTGAGGCCCTGGGTTCTTCGGCTGCCATGGCGGCCTGTCCTGCTGGCTGCCGCCACCCCCGTTTTTTGAACGGGCGAATGAGCAGGGCGGCAGGCAGTTTCGGGCGCCCTTTCCGAACCACTTGTGGTAGCGACAGAAGCCCGGGACCTCCATCTGCTGTGGTTCGGTGGACGTCTGTTGGCGATGGCGTTGACGGGCTGCTCGTCCTCTTCAGGCTGGACGGGCTGACCAGCTGTGGGCCGGTTTTAGCCGCTGTGAAGCCTTGACGGAGTCTGTGAGGTGTTGCGCCGCCTCTATGAGGTCATCGACAGGCATGGTGTAGGGGTGAGCGATCTGGTTGCGTACCTCCGGGAGGAGTTGGCGAAGTAGATTTCCGTATGAAGCTTATCTCCTGCCGCTTCTTTGTGCCACCCAAGTCTGGTAGTGACAGGAGATCTACGACCATGCCCCAAGCGTCTCTTGAATTGAGGTCGTGGCGTGGGTTTATGGCAAGGTCGATAGCACGGGCGGCCCGCCGGCGATGGGCAGGAGCAAGCTTCGAGGAGGAACTTTTTGTGGTGCTGTATGTGAGGTGTGTGTTTCGGTACCCGCGATGAGTTTTCTGTACACGTCCTCCGGAAGGGCGTTGAGCACTGTGTCGGCCTGTAGGATTTCGTCCGTCAGGTCCGCGATTCTGAAGTGGCTCTCCACCCTGCGCAGCCACATCGATGGGTTCCCCTGCGTAAACGGGCGGCAGCTTTACGGTGAGGGCGGCCCGCGATTGTGTTGCCCGGCCGTCGTGTGTTCGGGCGCTGGTGTGGAGTTGCGGGAGGCCTCGATGCGGGGGCAGGCGCGGGTGTGATGGGAGGTAGGTAAACCTCCGAGTCCAGCGGGTCCACGTTTAACGGCCTGAAGGAGGATATCGCGTCCATGCTCGCTCCTGACCCCTTACTGGAGTGGGGTACTCGGCGTCAGTACGCACTTTTGTGCGCCGTGTGGTTCCGCTAGTGACGCTGGTGGGGTGCGCCGACGAGTCAGCACGCTCAAACGCTGGTTACAGCGCCGTGTTTAGGCCGCTAAGAGCGTTTTGGAGAAATCCTGGAGCCAAGACTAAGTCGCCGTGTGAGTCCGCTAATGGCTCCGGGATACTCGGGGTCACCACTGTAAGGTGTCAAAGAAACGAGCAGGTAAAAAGTTACTACTACTTTATTACAGATGCAGGCAGCTTATATTGCGACCGACTGGCGCCGGGCCGCGAGAGACAATGGAATTGACTGTGACCTGAGGTCGAAACAATAAACAATAATATGCAGTGAACGAGTACAAATTACAATACAAAACATACAGAGCTACAATATGGATACAGTCTTGATGCCTGTGAATGAAGAAACATGTGATACACAATGTGTGACATTTGTATAAATATGCATAAAGTAAAAATGATTAAAATGCGTGACCTGCCACGTTTTAGGCGTGACTAATTGAGCTTGAAGAAAATGGGAAGTCACCAAAGAAAACAAGCTCAGCGGAGACTTAATTAATGGCGCCGCCGAAACACTATCCTGGCGCCAATGTGGTGACTTTACAGGTTCTCCTTTGATGGAAATCATATTTTAGAGAATGAAATTCATTATGCACCATCTGGCTCTTTGAAAAAACTTCAAGAGACAGAAGATGGTTTACTCTTGAAACACATATAAACTGCCATTAAAAGTCTTATCCCCCTCCACCTTGAGAAACAAAATGTTCATTTAGTTTTACAAATATTCAATGAGTATCTCATTCAAGCTTTATTACTCTTGGAAAAAATCGGTGTGCCTTTTTATTCAGAAGTTGTGTCAACAAAATATTCCCCGCAGGGATGTTGCCTACCAAACCTTCCATGTAGGCAGGTTTACAGATCAGTAGGAATAACAGGCGAGAGTAATGACTTTCGTGATGGTTCTGATTCAAAATGATATTACTATTTCCTTTATTGCATGTCTTTTATTGTTGAGGAATACACTATACCTTGCTTGTTTAATAAATTAGAGTTATGAAACTAAGAAACTGGTGAAGCCAAGCGATGCATCGTTCACTCTCTCATCTTCTAGACTTCGTGTAGGTCAGACGTGTTCTTGTGTGTGTCATAGATCGGCCATGAGGCCTTAGATAATTATAGTGTTTCTGATCCAATTTAATAGATGCCCATCTCGGCCTTTGTATTGATTTGCAACCTGTAACAAAATAACACAACATTAGTGAACCCGATGGATAAAACGTAGGCTCAATTAAATTGCGATTTCAGTGATTTTGTAGGAACTTAATGTAACTTTTGCGCCTTGACTTCAGCCCCCACGTGTTCTAGAATTCATCTTTTGTTCTTTGTTCAGTTCGTATGCTAGCAAACTTAACGTAAGTTATCGGTATCCAAAGCCTACGTTACTTCATTGTAAAATGAAAGCGCTAAATGTCTCAGTGTATATCCTCGTCTGTGACTGTTGTGATTTATTTACTTTTATGCATTCTCATATCTTGCTTGATGACTTCGTTGTCAATAAATTTCCTTGTAAACCAAGCTATAGTTTGAAATAATGTCAAGTTATTGTAAATTTGCCTATATTTTTCAAAAACCAAGCTATAGTTTGAATTAATGTCAAGTTATTGTAAATTTGCCTATATTTTTCATATTAACATAATATTACTTAGTTTGGGCATATTTTTTGTACTATAGATTATTTTTAATAATTAAAATTAGAAAATCCACTCATGTTTAGTGTTGCCACCACTTTGTTTGCCTGGTTCGAAGCCATTTTCTAATGACTGAGTATCCCTGCCCAGAACAACAGGTGTGAATCAGTGTAAGCTGAGCTATTGTCGAAGCAAAGTTCTTGACATTTGGTCCTTCGACAACGGATACTCAGGTAACGATCCAGGATGCACGTGGTCAGGCTATGCCATTCCAGGTGGCATTAACTAGACATTCCCAGCTGCCTCCTGTCTTGCCGGTTATGGAAGGAGTTGCAGAGATCTTCAGGAAACCAGGTGGCCTCACCACACATTTTGACAGTACAGTACTGTAATGTGGAATTCTGGACACATACATATGATTTTGTTGTCTTGTACATCAGGGGTAACGATTTAGCAGTGGACGAGCCCAAAACCGTTTGGGATAAAATTGAGTACTTAGCTGAGAGAGTAAGGCCTTTAACTCGAACACTGGCGATCTGCAGTGCCGAATTGTGAGATTACCCAGCATGTAATTGTTTTAACATAATAACAGATTTATAACTCCCGAGTGCATAACTTGAATGCCCAAATTTGTAATTTGTAAATATTGCAATAGGCATAAGAATTATGGTGTCAGACAAGTATCCATGAATGCAACCTTGTACCGCTATGGTAAAGCAAGTGACAAAGTACACCTCAACGAGAAGGTACAAGGCATTTTCCTCAATAGTTTGATGCGTCTAATTTAACATAATGTAACATAAATTCGAAAGCTGATTAATTGAGATTGTAAAATTTAACCCTTTCTTAGTATTTTGATTCCCCAATTAGCACAGTCAAGATGGAGGCTAAAGCAACAGCTCTTATAACCCACCTCGGTCATCAAGTCAAAGAGTCCGACCGAGAACTGTTACGGACTCGACCTGGAGAGATGTATCAGGATCTCATCAAAAATATTGACTGAGATCATGACAAACTTACCAACATTTTTAGGTCTGGTGTTAAGTCAGAGGATGTCTCTTATGAAGGGGTTTGCATTATGAAAATATAAGCAAACATTCACACATAATCAAATAGCACAGAAAAAACAACAAAAGGAAAGCAAATGGCAGTTGGGCAGAGAAACGCAGAGACGTCTTCACATGATGGCGACTGAAAGCAAAGTGGAGTGCAGACTGACGAGTGGGTGGGGCTTCCCTTCTACCGTTGGTACCTAATGACCTTATTTGAAGGTTAACATTCGCAAGCAGAATTCTATGTAGACCAAAGGTTTGTATTTGTGTAGGAACAATCAAGTATTTGTATTTTTTAAATGAACATTACCTTTCCATTTTATAGCTAATTCCCATGTTTGAAAAAGGAGGTGGGCAAGGGGGAATCAGCCAACCCTTTAAAGGCTGCTTAGTAACAAAAGATTTTGTACAAAACAGTGTTTATTTACCCAGTAAATTCAATCCATTGGCTATTATTGCCACCTTAGGAGGATTGTCACTCAGGTACAAGATCCTCATCATGAAGATAAATGAGGTCTCTTTGGAGGGTAACCCCCTTCAACAGAATGAGGGGTAGGGTTACTGTGACAAAACCCTGCAGAGCCAACAATGGATGACTAACAAGTATATATGTACAAAAAGGTATACTTCTAATACTCAACACTGAGTACCTCCAAGCATCCCAAAAACTACAACCAGGTTTAAAAACAGTAGGCCAAAAAAGGCTACCTATTGACTCAGGACATAATATCCCCTGCACAAACCAGAGGAGTTAATGCTCTGCAATATAATCACATAAATCTCCACACCACAAAGATAAACCAAAGCAAATACAAGATTACTCTGCCACTGAGTGACTTCAATATCTGAACCAAGGATAAGATCTTTCCAAATTTAAACGTTGTAGCCATTGCTCACATGTCAAGTGGCTTACTTTCCACTACAGATAGAAATTAGCATGAAAGTCCTTAACCAGGACCTAATGAAAAAGACATTACATTCCTACTCTTCAGAGGCTCTGGTTTCTGAATCATACTGTATACAGAATCTTTACATCAGGTTTAATCCTTTTAGTGCAATTCCAACAATTCTTAAAGTCAGTGCTGGACCCCAAGGGGTCAAGTTCCTCAAGCCCTAGTGAATCCTGGCTAGGTAAAGATACTGTTGTAAAGGGCCTAGACCAAAACTGTACTTAGCCCAAAATAAGGCAAAAATAATTGCCTAGTCTTTAGCAAAGCCTACCTTATCTGAATACGATTGAGGCTCCCTCACTCTTTAGCTGTGTCTAAGGCTACTGTGAAGATTCCATAGAAACTTCTTTACAAGGACTAAACAGTTCACAGGGCGACAAAATAATGAATTGAAGAACCACACGGAGATTCCAAATATGTAGCAGAGACTTGGGAAACTCCACCTCAACACCTTGAAAAACATCTGGTTGTCTTTGTCCTCAGACAAGCCTATAGCCAAAGCCAACTGGCCCTTTAGCCTTAAAAGGCTGCCACCAAGAAGTTTCCTCATGCTTGAGAAACAACAGAAACCTAACCATGTTGTTTATAGAGATATCGCTACTGGAAACCCCTTAATGTGGGACCATGACTTACACCCTGGTCGAAAAAAGCCACAATACACGGAAAAGCTGAAGACAGTCTAGGCTTCTCACTAGAATCTAACTGATACTTATACTAATCTTAAACTATGAAAGATCCTTAGCTTCCGGGGATTGAAGTGAAACTCATCAAAGCAAAAGGTAACTTTCCTCGACAAGGTAGCTTTAATCAATGCTTACTACCTAGAGGAAGTAGCTGAAACTCGCTTAAATACTTCCAGGAAGAGTCAAAGCATCACTGCTGCCAAGCCGATCCATTACGGTAAAATTAAAGAAGAAAAAATGTCAGGAGACTCCTCTTATTCTTACCTGAGCGATCCTATCGGAGAATGAATTCTAGAGCTAGAACTGGCACTGGCACCAATAATGCTGGACTTGGCGCTGGTAATTCTGAAATTGGCGCCACTAAGGAAGGTCTTGACGCCACTAACGCTGGTCTTGACGCTGCTCACATCATTAGAGCCACCGACACCAGACCGAACAGAGGAAAGAGACAACAGGCACAGATCCACACTGCTTTCTGACATGTCCTGGTTCCCCATTACTCCAAGCCAGGAAGGTGTAAAACAGGATGTGCCAAGGACAAGGCAAGAAAATAGTGGGGTCGCTGACCCTTCCTCCAACTAATAATGATAACAAGAATATCCCGCAAAACTTATGCCAAGTGAACATAAAAAATTACTCCATCCTATCAAATCTAATGCCCTGAATCGATGGGAAGCTCATTTGGAGTAAGAGATCAAAGAGAAGCAGCAGAGGACCTAACTAGTTACTACATGGGGAAGCTGATAAGACATGCATCCCTTTAACTCAAGTCTTACAAGTATTATCCTCTATACAGTAATTGTTTCTACAAACTAACAAGCTCTCTCAATTCATGTTCAATTACCGCACTTGATTCAACTATGATTCATATAGTTCTCCAATCCTAACCTTTCCCTTAGCAAAAACATACCATGAGAGTTAAAAAAACTGGAATAATGCCCACTATGTCAACTCTTACTAAATGAACATGTACTGTATTCAAAAAACCAAAGAACATCCAAAAACAAGCCAACAGAAAACCGAGTACATTAACAATCTGTCAACCACCTACTGAAACCAAAGACATTAGTAGACTGATCAGCTACAAGTGTTTGTACCTATTGGTCCCATGATGGGGGGTGGGGAAAGTAAATGGATAGAAGATGGATATTCATACAAAACCGAGTGTTCTCGTTTTTATGTTTCAATCTGTCAAGCTACTGCTGGCACACAAGTAAAAGCTATACAGTATACAATGGAGAGGAAAGGTTCATTTAAAAAATCTTTATTAGTGTGTAACAAGATTTGCTCAAATAGGGTTCACGCATATAATGAATGGTATTGATGAAACCCGGTGAGGTGGAGGCTTATTAATAAAAAGTAGATATTCCTGATCAATAAAGATAAAAACGAATCTCACACAAAACACCCTCAATATTAAAAATAAAAAAATCCCACTATAAAAAAATCCCTTATGAGCACTTTCTCTATATTGAAAATTAATTAGGGCACCCAGAGAAATTAGTGCACTCAATCCGAGAATATAAAAAACATTGGATACATGCCTGGAAGGACACTGGAAACAAAAAAAAAATTTTATTTGAACATGAAACAGGGAATATTACTAGGAAAACACTCTATAGAAAACTTAAAACTATGTACTAAAGATAATTAAAATCCTCATTATAATGAAAAATCTCTCAAGAGAACTTTCCATACACTGATATTTAGAAAGGAACCAAGAGACATGTAAAGATATAAGAGCACACAATCTAAGAATACAAACCAGAGACTCACATTAGGGGGGGGATGCCCTATGGAGAAAACAAAATTCATATTTCAACATGAAACAGTAATACCATACGGAAACACTATTCCAAAGGAAAAGGATATTTTCATGATAAAATAAAGTTTTATGATTACCAATTAATTACATAGCTATTGGTCCCTAACCTACGGCAGCTTAAAAATTCAAAATTCGCACAGCAGCACTTCTATCGTTTGTGTGTAGGTGACAGGGCCCCGCCCACTATCCGGGACTTAGAGGAACAATTCATTTCATGCTCTAATGCGCATGCAAGGGGAGGAGGGCAGGCTCCTATCATGTAATTATTTGGTAAGTATATATAAAACTTTATTTTATCATAAAAATGTCATTTTTATATACAGGCAGTCCTCGGTTATCGGCGGGGGTTCTGTTCTGGGGGTGTGATGTTAACCGAAAATTGCCACTAACCAGCGCTTTTTCGGTGATTTTCGGGCTTATCAGCGCCGAAAAGTGCCGATTTTCCGTTATTGGTGCCTCTGTTAGGTATGTATTGGCACCAATACCCAATTATTGCTGCTGATAAGTGGAAATCGGCGATTTTCAGTGCCGAAATTGCCGATTTTCGTCGCTAGACAAGCGCCATAAAACTGGATCACCATTAACCGAGCCCACCGTTAACTGGGGACTGGCTGTAAGTAACTTACCAAGTAATTACATAGCATGGACATATTCTACTCCAAAGCATTAAGTAAGTAACAAGCTTCAAATAGAAAGGTTGCCAACATTAAATAAATGTTTGTTATTTCCTTACTTGTTGAGAGCTGTTGCAGGCAGGTACTGCCTCTGGTCGGCACTTCTCTCAACTTGTAGTGGGCAGGGCAATGTAGCCAAGGGTCGCCCCTACATTAGTGGGAACTTTGCGGCAGAGGAAGTACACCGTGTGCTGACATAGTTTAAAAGATGCCCTTGCCCTGGGCGTAGACCAGAATACAAACTACTCTACTGAAGCAAGGGTCCCTAGGAGACTCATCCACTGTACTGCCAAGCAGGATGGAAGGGCAAGGAACTGACGGACAGTCTGGAGACAGTTGTCAACTCTTTCGGGCGACAAAAAACGCCCAAAAAGTCTGTGAATTCAAGATCATCCCCAAATAGGGAACCTCCTGAGTCAGAGTCATTAGGGATTTCTTCTCGTTCACGATGATGAGTAACTCCTGTGTCAGGTGAAGAGTTCTTCTCAAGTCCTCCATGCACTTTTCCTCCATTGGAGAGCGGAGAAGCCAGTGGTCCAAGTGGGTCCTCAACTTACGGCGCCACTGACTTATGGCAATTCAATCTTATGGTGCCTTTTCAGTGCCATAACTTGATGTTTGCACCAAGTTACGGTGCCGTAAGCTATGTTGACAGTGCTAACAGCAAGAATAGGCATCAAGTTAACCCTCTAACGCCGAGCCTCTATTTACAAAAGTGTTTGTCGTATGCCGGCGGCGTTCGGGAGTTAGCGCCGAAGCGGAAAAAAGTTTTTTTCAAAAAATCACAACACGCTTAGTTTTTAAGATTAAGAGTTCATTTTTGGCTCCTTTTTTTCTCATTGCCTGAAGTTTAGTATGCAACCATCAGAAACGAAAAAAATATCATTATCATATATAAATATTGAACTATATGACAGCGCAAAAAAAAAATTTCATATATACAGGCGGTCCCCGGTTTACGACGGGGGTTCCGTTCTTGCGCCGCGTCGTAACCCGAAAATTGTCGTAAGCCGGAAAATCGTCGAAAATCATCAAAAATCATAAGAAAACCTTACTTTTAATGCTCTGGGTGCATTGAAAACGACGTAAACTGCATTATTATTGAGTTTTACATCAAAAAAACCTTCAAATTATGATTATTATGCCGTTTTGGGGCCATATTTCTTCCGTCGGATCGGCGTCTGACGCGTCGTAACCCGAACATGCGTCGTAAGCCAGAAATAATTTCTGATGAATATATTTGAAAAGCGTCGTAACCACGGAACGTCGTAAACCGGAACCGTCGTAAACCGGGGACTGCCTGTAATTGTATACAAATCGCGCTGTGAGCAAAACTGTTAAAGCTAACAAGTTATTTTTTTTCTTTGTATTGTACACTAAATTGCGATGATTTTGGTATATAACAAATTGTAAAACGATCAAAGCAACACAGAGAAAATATTATCACAAAATGATGCATGAATTCATAACGCGCAGACATAAAAAAGTTTTTTTTAAAAATTCACCATAAATCGAAATATTGTGCTAGAGACTTCCTGTTTGTTGAAAAATGAAGCTAATTGATTGAATATTACTAGATTGTAAGTGTTTTAGCTTACAATTGCAGTTTTCGACCATTTCGGTCGGGTTAAAGTTGACCGAAAGTCGAATTTTTTCTATTTATCGTGATTTATATGAAAATATTTCAAAACTGATAAAAGCTACAACCATGCATTATTTTTTGTTGTATTCTACATGAAATTGCACACATTTTCATGTATAAAAGTCTATGTAATGACTTATATAAAACGGTGCAAACATTATGACAACGTGACGAAGGAATTTCCGAGATGTTCGGCCGAGTTACCGCGCGGACGTAAGGAAAAAGTTTTTTTCAAAAATTCACCATAAATCGAAATATTGTGCTAGAGACTTCCAATTTATTGCAAAATGAAGGTAAACGATTGAATATTACTAGAATGTAAGAGTTTTAGCTTACAATTGCGTTTTTTTACCATTTCGGTCGAGTCAAAGTTGACTGAAGGTTGAAATTTTGGCACTTATCATGATTTATATGAAAATATTTCAAAATTGATAAAAGCTACAACCATGAGTTATTTTCTGTTGTATTCTACATGAAATTGTGCACATTTTCATATATAAAAGTTTATGTAACAACTAATGTAAAACGGTGCAAACATTACGACAAAGTGACAAAAGAATTTCTGAGATGTTCAGCAGAGTTACCGCGTGCAGACGTAAGGAAAAAGTGCTTTTTTTCAAAAATTCACCATAAATCGAAATATTGTGCTAGAGACTTCCAGTTTGCTGCAAAATGAAGGTATATGATTGAATATTACTAGAATGTAAGAGATTTAGCTTATAATTGCGTTTTTCGACCATTTCGGTCGAGTTAAAGTTGACCAAAGGTTGAAATTTTGGCTCTTATCGTGATCTATATGAAAATATTTCAAAACTGATAAAAGCTACAACACGAGTTATTTTCTGTTGTATTCTACATGAAATTGCGCACATTTTAATATATAAAACTTTATGTAACGACTAATATAAAATGGTGCAACCATTACGACAACGTGATGAAAGAATTTCTGGCGTGGACATAAGGAAAAAGTTTTTTTTAAAAATTCACCATAAATCGAAATATTGTACTAGAGACTTCCAATTTGTTGCAAAATGAAGGTAAATGATTGAATATTACTAGAATGTAAGAGTTTTAGCTTACAATTGCGTTTTTTTACCATTTCAGTCAAATCAAAGTTGACCAAAGGTTGAAATTTTGGCACATCGTGATTTATATGAAAATATTTCCAAACTGATAAAAGCTACAACCATGGGTTGTTTTTTGTTGTATTTTACATGAAATTGTGCACATTTTCATATATAGCACCTTATGTAATGGCTAATATAAGACGGTGCAAAAATTAAGCCAAAATGACGAAAGAATTTCTTAAATTTTCGGCCGAGTTACCGCGCGGATGTAAGGAAAAAGTTTTTTTCAAAAATTCACCTTAAATCGAAATATTGTGCTACAGACTTCCAATTTGTTGCAAAATGAAGGTAAATGATTGAATATTACTAGAATGTAAGAGTTTTAGCTTACAATTGCATTTTTTTACCATTTCGGTCGAGTCAAAGTTGACCGAAGGTTGAAATTTTTTGTAGTCGACGTACGGTACGTCCACTCGGCACCCAACAGACAATTTTAGTCGACGTACGATACATCCAGTCAGCGTTTAAGGGTTAACGGCGCTTACATTGCGTATAGTAAACCCCCCGTATTCGCATTCTCACAACTCGTGGATTTCTCTATGGAACATACATACACATTATTCACAGAAAATTCGCCCATTCGCAGTATTTTTCACTGAGAAATAGTCACTAGTTACTGTATTTTCATATCATTTTCATGACTAAATGCACTTTTTGTGATAAAACTATTAAAATATCCAGGTATCAGCATTTTTAGAGGGTTTCTTTTTTGTGTTCGAACTATCAAAATAGGCAGTTATAAGTGTTTTTAGGGGGTGTGGTATGCATCCCCCACGAATACAGGGGGTTTACTGTAACTTGATGCAACATCATGATGCAGCGCTGTAATCGCCGTTAAAGTGCCGATAACGGAAAAAAATAGACTTACGGCGGAAATCAACTATTGATTCCCAGAAGGTGAAGTCAATTCACTAGAGGAGCGAGGATTCTGGTGAATATTTGCGGTGCCGTCGACAACCCAAAGCATAGAGCCCGAAACTGTAGTGCTATACTCTGCCCTGAAAGATGAAGCGTAGAAATTTCCGTGAGCCTGAATGAATAGGGTCATGGAAATATGCATCTTGCATACAGTATCCAGGGTGACCATCTAGTCACCCTGCTGGCTTGAAGACATGACTGACTGCTCACACTATCTTCATGTGGAACTTCATCTTCAAGACAAAAGCATTCAGGGCGCTGACATCCAGAACTGGCCTCCAGCCCCCTGAGGTCTTTGGAACCATGAAAAGGTGGTTGTTAAAAACCTTCTGAGTGGCAATCTAGTACCTCTTCCACCACTCCCTTGATGATCAGGGATTTGACTTCCTGAAAGAGTGCCAAAAGCTTCGTGTAACCTTCTGAATACGCTGTTAAGGCGATCAGTAATGTTACTAAGGGAGGAGCTTTCATGAAAGGAATGGCATAGCCCTCCTTGAGTACCTTGACTACCCAAGGTTCTGCTCCTCTGCATGCCCATTCCTTTCAAAAAAGTAGAAGTTTGGCTCCTACTCGGGTGCGAAGGACTAAATTCTCATTTCTTGTGGTTGATCTTGAATGACAACTTCTTAATGAACTTTGTAGGAGGTCGCAAGTTAGATCTAGGTCTAGGCTGGATTTTCGGTTTCCCCCAAGAATGGGCTCAGGCTGTAAGGGAGAGAATGATCTCGACATGGAAGGTGCAGGATCCCTCGGACATCTGGTGGATTGCACTAACAGGTCAGTTGTAGACTTCTGGACGTCTGAAAGAATCTCCTTCACTGTGACTTGCAGAAAAAGGTGAGACTTATCTAAAGGAGTGAAAAGTAGAGGTGACTTCTGTGTCGGCAAAATTCCTTTCAAAGTGAAAGGACACCAGAACTCCCTCTTTTTTAGCACACCCATTGAAAAGAGAGGAGAGTTCTGAAGAGCCATCTCACTGCCCTACTGGTGCACGAAAGTAACCCCAGCCAATCAGAGGTAAAGTCTTCAACGAGATCTGGACAGTCTTTGATCTTTCTAGCTAGCGCCCCGACAGCCCAATCGAGAAAGCTAAAAATCTCGAGAACCTTAAAAATGTTCTTGATAAGGTGATCAAGCTCGGGGGAAGAAAACATTACCTTGGCCATATAAAAAGCTGTTGTATGAGCCGAATCTACCAGACCAGAAAAGTCCCCCTGGGAGGAGACAGAAACTCCCAAGGAAGGAGCTTCCCGGTGGCGTAGCATGAGTACCTCATCTTCATGAGCTTGCTGGGCAGAGAAGCAAATGTTGCTTTGCCCTGCTCTCTCTTAGAGGCCACCCAGTCATGCACCTCTCGGAGAGCCTTCCTCTAGGAAGAGGAAAGAACTAATCTAAGAAGCTTGGTACCCTCAGAAGACTGCTTTCTCATGAGGAAGGCAGAAGTTTGAGCAGCAGTAACGAAGAAATCTGGGAAGCTACCCTGGAGAAATCTCAAAAGAGACGAGTATAGTTCGCTGAAGAGGGGACCAAATCCTGGACAACCTCTTCCTCCTCTGAAGAGATAGGCAACAAAGACTTGTCCCTGGTTTCGGGAACTGCTGAGGTTTTCTTCATGAACCCCATAAGCCCCATCAACTGTCATTGGAGCGGGGCTACCGAATGATCACCTTGAACCGATGATGACGGTTATGGATGAGTGGAAGGTGCTGGGTGTCAGGATGATGCTGCTGGGCGCTCAGCCATTGGTGCTGGAAGCTCGGGAGTTGGCACCGGGTGCTCAAAAGTGGAAGTCTGGTGCGAGATGGCAGGCGCAGGGTACTCGGAAGAAGTCGGGCACTTATAGCGCTCAAGACAGTTTCCCAACGAATGACGAGGGCAAGCTGGAGAAGTGGACTGATCCTGAAAGCTGTAGGAAGGCTGCGGGCTAACCTCATTTAGTCGAAGCATGGGAACGAACGACAGGCTCGATGAACCGGGTGACTGCCTTTGGGCAAACCCTACCAGCCTCCCTTGGACCTCTGGTATGTCATCTCCCAGGTGAAGGGAAGCGGGACAGGGACCTTCGTCTAGGAGCACTGGCGGGACAGACAGCCACCTCCTCTACATTCACAACACTGACACTTCTCACTGCACTGTCACTATGCACATTTTTTTCCCATCAGAGATCTAATAGCAGACCCCACTTCCATAATGTTATTTGATAATAATCCAAACTTCTGATCGAACCTTGATTCGCGGCTGGCAATGGCATGGAGAGCGGAATCATGGGAACCTGGATCAGGAGTGAGTGGTAAAGTAAGAGGGCTCAGGATGGTAGAAGCAGGAGGAATTGGGGGAGTAACAGCTTTATCATCCACTACATTAGGAAAAGGAGTAGATTCTGTACTAGTCCTATTCTCAGCCCTAGGGGCTGCTTCATCCTTCTATCTCTTTCAGGCTTCTCTAAATAAGACTTTAAGGTCTTTCATTTTTTATCCTCCCAATCCTGACATTAAGCAAGTACTGTATTACCCTTACTACACTCTTGCCCCCTACATTTAGTGCATTTAGTATAAGAATCATAAGAAAACTTGGTTAACCTAGTTTTACAACCCTCCAAACAGAAGCGAATACTAGACAAGCTAGAATCTGACATGTTAACTAAAGAAATTCCTAAAGTTAACCACAAAAGACAATTCACTTATAATTGAGTGCCCAAAATTGGGCAAATAAACATCCGAAAAAGCGACGAAGCAGCTGCGGAAAAACTTCTGATGTTGATAAGAAGCTGGCAGGAAACGAATTGAGCTCTCTGCTAAGTTGTTCCTCAAGTCCTGGATAGTGGGTAGGACCTTGTCAGCTACACACAAACGATAGAAGCACTGCCACATGAATTTTGAATTTTTAAGCTTCTGTAGGTTAGGAACCATAAACTATGTAATTACTTGGTAAGTTACAGTACTCATAAAAAACTTAAAATATGCACTGTACTTAACTTTCCTCAATAGATGGTAGCCACATCTCAGTTATAAAGTACTGCACAACAAAAGACTCTCGAAACAGAAAAAAGTGATGTTCACTTGTAGACAGACCTATGTGCAATGGCAGAGTTTCACCTGCCTGTGGCACTGTTGACACTTCTGTGGAAGAGGAATGAATCGTGATATTCCAGGTAGCCGCTGTCAAGCCAGACAAGGTGACTCCCAGCCTTGAGTCCATTAAAATTCCATCATTGCACCAACATTGATACCATTCTTGTCTGGATCAGCTATAACAGAATTCTTGATAATGGGCACTCCATCTTATGAAGCCTTAGTGGGACCATAAGGGTAACTCCTTTGAGGATGAGCAGTGGCTAGACTATAAAAAAATGCCCATTTACAGCAACAAAAGATTCAGTACATGTGACAAATACTTTTTGATGCCCTTATCAGTAGTATGGAATCACAAGATTTCCCAAAAAATACCCATGCTAGAGAACCTTTACAGTCTATTACAGCATCAAAAGACTCAGTGCATGTGACAAATATCTTTTGATGTCCTCAGTAGTATGGAATCACAAGATTCCCCCAAAAATGTCATTGTCAAAGAACCTTTACAATCTATTTTTGAGGAACCTAACTCAGTCTTGCAAAGATGGTTGTCTAGAAAATCACAATTTTTAAAAGTAAATTGTATTTTTCCTAACCATACAAACCCGAGGTCCTTTACATTAGGAATTACTTTCAGCGTAGGCTGGAAACACCGTTGAACTTCCAAACAAGGTGGTTAGGCAGTTAACTACCATCTGGGAGGCGGGGGTACCGCCTGCCCAGATGTAAAGATTCCAACTTGCCTTTTGGCCCAGGTTTAGATTGAGGGGTGGTATGAGGTGGGCATAAAATGTAATGTAAAGGACCTCAGGTTTGTATAGTTAGGAAAAATACAATTTACTTTAAAAAATTGTGATTTGTTCCGACATGATATACAAACCATCGGTCCTTTACATTAAGAAGACTCACTGGTTGGAGGAAGGAATTTGAGTGAGTCTCTAAGAACTGACTGGAGTTCACCACACCTTGTCTTCCCTTCCTGGTCGATAGAGCAAGGAAGGGAAAACTGCCTCTCACAAAATGATTGGGTTGTAAGAAACAAGAGATCAATGGTCAGACTTCTGGGTCCCTTTGCATGAAAGAGGAATCATCAGTTCATGCAAAGTAGGCTAGGAAGAACTTGGAGTCGGTGACAAAAGGCAATCGCAAGCATTGCGTTTGTCTTATTGTCATGGTCTCCTTCCCCACCTAAAAGGAGAGGGGTTACCCTGGGCGGAAATAGAACGGAAGCTCCAGCTGGGTGCTTACTTGCATCGACCGCCAGATCCAGCTTGGAACGGCACGTCAGCCCCCTGCCTGTGGGAAGAGACCGAGATGAGGAGAAGGAAGAGAGGCCAATCACGCCACATCATTCTCCCAATCACAACTGTACATCTTAGGCAAGATGCAACCTGTCCTGTTAGAGGAGCTGGTTAAGCTTCACAACTTGTTGAGCAGCCACATAAGACCCAAGGAAAATGTGTCCAAGGACTTGTGTGCAACATCCTGAAGGTAGAAGGAAGTGAAGGTGGTCTGCTGGGACCACACACCTGCCTTCAACACCTGAAGAACCGACATGTTCTTTGGGAATGCGAGGGACGGACCAACACTGCGGACTTCGTGAGCTCTCGGACTATGCATAACAGTGTCGTCTTCTCCAGCAGCAGAATACACTCTCCTTATCGTCTCACGAAGCCAGAAAGAGATTTTGTTCTTGGACATTTCTTCCTTGGTCGAGCTGGCACTAACGAAGAGTCATCGACACTCAGGCCAGAGATGTCAAGTCCCTTCAGATAGCGCCACAGCATCTCGTCTGGTTCATACCTACAAAGTCCTCTAGAGAGGGGATCGTGAAATACTCGACCCGAGCGTCAGGGACCGAAGGATTCTGAGTCTTCACCATGAAATCTGGGACGAAATCGAGCGTAACTGATCCCCATCCCCTCGAGTGTTTAACATTAAAGGAGAGTCTGTGAAGTTCGCCAACTCTCTTTGCCGATGCCAGGGCCAGCAAGAAGACGGCCTTGAGGGTCAGATCCCTTTCTGATGACTCTCGTAAAGGCTGGTATGATGCATGAGTCAGGCTCCCTAGAACGAGAGTCACATCCCACACAGGGGGCCTGAGATCTCTGGGTGGGCAAGACCTTTCGAAGCTTCTCATCAGTAATGAAATCTTGTAAGAAGAGGTGACATCTACTCCTTTCAGCTGCAAGACTAGGCCAAGTGCGGCTCGGTAGCCTTTTACAGCTGAAATGGAGAGAAGCTTCTTTCGGCGAAGGAAGACAAGGAAATCTGCGACCTGCTGAACAGTAGCTCTGACCGGAAAGATACCCCAACCGCGACACCAACCACAGAAGATGGGCCACTTTCCCTGGTATACCGCTGAGGAGGATTGTTTGAGGTACCTGGCCATCTCCATTGCTGCATGACACAAAAAGCCTCTCACTCGCACAAGATGGCGGATAACCTCCAGCCGTGAAGACACTGACTGCACTGCCTGGTGATACCACTCTACGTGGGGTTGACACAGCAGGTTGGGCCGGGGGATCACTCTTGGTACCTTGGAAAGGAGGGCTAGCAAGTCAGGATACTAAATGGCCTTGGGTGCCACCAGAATCATTCTGAGATTCAGAGTGATCATCGCCTGGTTGATCACTCTGCAAATCAGACAGAACGGAGGAAAGGCATAGACATAGAGGTTGTCCCATGGGTGCTGGAACGCGTCCTCCACAGCAGCCCATGGGTCTGGCACGACTGAATAGAAGGCCTGGAGTTTTCTGTTGTGCCGGGTGGCGAACAGATTGATGACTGGACGCCCCCACGGGTCGAGCAGCCTTTCCGTGACTTCTGAGTGAAGGGACCATTCGGTTCTGATCACCTGATTCTGGTGGCTGAGCTTGTCTGCCATTACATTCCTCTTGCCTGGAATGTACCTGGCTGACAGCTCTACCAAGTGGGCCAACTGGTGGAGCGGGAGTGATACTAGACCCCCTGCTTGTTGACGTATGCCACTACCATGGTATTGTTGTTCATCAGTACCACGGACTGTTCCATCACTCGATCCTGGAACTATTGGAGAGCCAGGAAGGCTGCCTTGAGTTCCAGGATGTTGATGTGAATGTGCTTGTCGTCTTGTCTCTGTGCCACATTCCCAAAGTCAGCAACTTCTCCAGGTGTGCGCCCCATCCCTCAGTTGATGCATCTGAGAACAGCAGCATGTCCAGAGGGGGAGTATTTAGGGATACCCCTATCAAGAAGTTCCTGTCGTCCATCCACCAGTGAAGGTCCTCTCTCACCTCCTCGGAAAGAGGGATGAGAAAGGACTGGGGGTCTCGGGACTGGGACCAATACTCCTTTAGTCTCCATTGTAGAGACTGCAGGTGAAGATGCCCACGAGGTACCAGCTTCTCCAGCGACAACAGGTGACTGATGACGACTTGCCATTGCCGAGCTGGCTGCTCCTGTCGAGACAGGAAAAGTTGTGCTGCCTTCCTGAACCTGCTGATATGAGAGTCTGAGGGAAAGACTTTCACTGCTACCATGTCTATCAGCATGCCCAAGTACTTTATCCTCTGCTTGGGGGTGAGATCTGACTTCTCGAGGTTTACCACGATCCCAAGATAACTGCAAAGCCCAAGGAGCCGATCCCACTTTGGATACTGTGAATGACCACAGATCCAACCAGGAGACTGCCTGGAAAGATGCCATGGTGGTGGTTTCCAGGGTTGTGGCCTCTTGCTTAGGTGGCAATGACCTCTCCAATGGCGTATAAAAGTGCTTCTGACGAGGCAGAGGAGGGGGAAGCAGCTTGTCCGAGCAGTTTGATTGCAGGGAATTGTCCTGCCCAGACACAAGACCATTCACTTGATCGAGGACCCCCTTGGCAAGCGTGGACCATGGCAGCCCCACCGAAACCTTGGGTTTCTTCTTGGGTCCCCAGAAGGATTTGAGGTGTGAAGGACAATCCACAGAAGAGGCCGTGGTCCCTTACCCGACGTCGTTGTGCTGACAAATCAGCACAATTACCTCAGCAAAAGTCCTCTGTATCTCGGGGGTGTCCGCATACTGGGGAAGAGGACCCTCGAGTCCTTCCAGGGTGCGGTCCTCCCGATCTACTCTCCCTGCAGGAGGGTGAACCTTGGCAGACCCGTGATCCTTCCTGCACCACATGGATGTACGACCTGGCCAAACCAAGGACCGAGCCAGGCACGTACACCCCCGAGGTAGAACTCTGGCGAGATAACGCGCCGAAGTTCTTCCTGTTTGACTTGTGCCCCCTGGGAGGAGCCCAGGAGGTTGAGGGGACAAGTGAGGAGGATCAAGCACCCCCACTGGTTTTGCTGGCAGAACCAACAGGAGCAGCGGGCCAGGAGAGGTCACCAACCCGAGGTGGTGACAGCAACCTTTGTTGAGGAGAGCGCTTTTGCCTCGGCAAAGCATTCTCCTGAGGAAAGCGGAGCGGCTCACGCGAGTCAAGCCGCACACTCAGCTCCCCCAAGCCAGGCTGGCCACACAAATGCAGCCAGGGACTAGGGGGAGTCAAGCACGCGGCTGGCTGGCGAGAACTTGGACTGTCCTCTAGACGCACCCCAGTCTTTGAGGTAGAAACCTTTCGGGAAGACTGAGCAGGGGACCTCTTCTCTGCCTCACCAGGTGTCTGGACCCAAGGGATTGGCGCACCTTCCCGGGAACCTGCCTTGGCACTTCCTCGAGTGCCAGCAGGAGGAGTCAGAGCACCTGCATGCCTGGACTCTTTCTCCCGTCCTGTGCCCGAGTCAGTATGGAGAGAAGTTTCTCAGGTACCAGACCGGGGTACTCGGGTCTCCTTAGAGACCCAGGTGGTACTTGGCGTGGCTCGTGAATGAGTGTCCAACACGGACCCGCTGGCCTTAGAAGCAGGCTTCTTCGGCACGGTTTGCACTCTCTTGGCTCCCGATACGACTGACAGGGAGGTCAACAAATTGGTTTCCTGGCCCATGGACCAGGAAGAACCAACGAGAGATCCCACTGCCTTCCCTGTGAAGTCTTGGGGTGACACTTCTTAGGGGGAAGGAGAGACAGGCTTCTTCTTTGGCTGGCAAGCCTCAGAAGAAGAAGAGGAAGAAGAGGTAGCAGACAACCAGGAACGACGAAGACAAAGTTGACGACAACACCTTCCTAGACCTCTTCTTCGACTTCTTAGTCATCTTCTTCAGGATGGCGGTCAGGTTCCCCATCCATGAGGGAGCAGCAGAAGACGCAGGTGCAGCCAGGGGAGCCAAGGATGCGGGCACAACCCAGGTAGCGGAGATGTTGGTGCTCGGGCCAGCAGCTACCAGGGCAGGTGGAGCAGTGCGGGAGCCAGGAAAGCCAGAAAACGGTGTGAGGGTCGTAGGCACGGGTGGAGCATGAGTGGAAGCCATACTGAGCCGAGAGTCAGGGTGGCCAGGAGCCGGAAAAAGTCGGGAACAAGCGTGGGTCGGCAACAGGAGCAGGCATGGAGGTATATGGCACTGATGAAGTCACCATCCTTGAGGGGCCAGGCAGGGGGCAGCGGCACGGTATGGAGCATGGGAAGAGCAGCCGCCTCCTGGGTGCCCAGGTGTGAGGCCACTGTCACAGGCAGCTTGCCGAATGATGTCATGGTGACAGTCGTGGTGGTGGATGTGGTGGCTGCGTGGGTAGTCACTGGAGCGCCTGACAGATGGGATACCAGACCCTCCAATGAAGGAATGCCAGGAAGACCCAGGTGCAGCCAGGCAGAAGCGAGGTCAGATACCTGGCTACTGAGAGACGCTTCCACGGCCAAGCCTGAGGAAAAAGTCGGGTCAAAAACAGAAGCCTCTACTGTACCTGACCCAGGGGAAAAAATTCAGCCCCAGAGCGAGGAGAGGCCCCAGAGAGGATGACCTGATCATCCATTCCCCTGCGACCTTCCACACCCGACGAAACAAATGAGGAAGGGGAGGGGGAGTCCTCACCCAAGGGAGAGGCAGCAAGAAGGGGAAGCTTGCCAGGACAGAGAAACGATCCCGACAGGTCAGCCACCAAGGGAGTCATTGGGGGCGTAAAACCCTCAGACGACATCTTGGCGGGCTTCCCTCGGTACTGTCGCCTCCCCTCAAACTTTGCCCACTGCTCGGCAGACCAGGAACAACACTCAGCACAAGGAGAAGCACGTGAACACATATGTCCTCTGCAGGTGGGGCAGAGGGCATGTGGGTCCATATCCACACTAGAATGAAAAGTATTACATTTCTTCCCCCCCACCCCAGAACACACACACTAGGGGAAGGAAGGCATGCGGGGTTTGTCCACATTCATGTTGTAATAACAAGCAAAAACAAGAAAGATCCCACCGGGAAAAACAGATCAAAGGCAGTCAGGGCAGACAGCGAAAGAAAACACGTCTGCAGCGCACGACAGCCAAAACCAAATTGGAATGTTTACATCCAAGCAGGCGGTACCCCCGCCTCCCGGATGTTAGTTAACTGCCTAACCACCTTGTTCGAAAGTTCAACAGCCATTTCCAGCTACGCTGAAAGTAATTCCTAATGTAAAGGACCGATGGTTTTTATATCGTGTCGGAGCAATTATGAATTTGTGTTGAAAAATTATTCATTGTTATAACCAAAAATTAAGCTTTTAGTTTATTCTTTGTATTTTCCATATTCTGATTTCACAGTTCTTTTGTCAATAAAATACAATATATACTACATTTTTTATTGTATATTTCATGAAATTTGTCTCAAAAACAATAATTTGTGAGGCTCGCTGTGGACCCAGTTGTGGAATTTTTAGCAAATTCTTTATTAACTTACATGTTCCTCTTAATTTTTGTCAAGAACTCACATATGAGCAAATTCATGACCAATCCATGTAGAGTAAGTAAGAGATAAACTGTATAAATAAAACCCAAGTTCATACATTGTGTGAACAATGTATTTTTTCTGCAGCAAAAGGTTGAAATTTGCAAGTCTATCAATCTAATTTAGCTTAAAACAGGACACAGTTGCTTTAACAAAACACACTCAAATTTCACAATTTAACTTATGAAATTCTACTTATTGGCTAGTGTAGCCAATAAAATATGTTAATCATCTTCAATAACATGATTGAATATAAATATCTTGTTACCTCTGAAGGCATTAAACCTACTGCTGTATATAATGGGATGATAAACTTTAGTATTTTAAGAAAAAAAATAGCAAATATTTCTTCTTTAACAAATAAATCAACATCAAATGAGATCCTTTATCTAGTTAAGATATAAATAACAAAATAAATTAAAATTCTGTCAGCACTTAAAATACCATACATTTTGACTTCACTACATACCTACATACTACGACAATCATACATAATATTTTTTATATATTAAAATCTTTTTAACAAAAATAAAATTAGCTTCAAAACTTTTCTTACTTAATTCATATTTAAAATTGATTTATTTTTGTGACTTCAACAAATTTTTGGGACCCTTTTCTAACTTGGAATTTCTTCCCTCTTGGTCAAGCATTAAAGGATCTTCCTCCTTTGAGTTTCTTTCATCCATCCCTTCCTGAGCACCTTGATTCATCTCCTCATTGTTTTCCATTTTAATCTTTAAGCATACACCCTGAAATTCAACATCACTGTTATCATTCTCCTCATCCTCATCATCACCTTCCAACTTGATTTCCACCATGGGATCAATGGGGATGTAAGGTTCATCTTCTTCTTCCTCTATGTTGGAAGAATCTGCAGGCTCCTCTTTCAACAGAAAAGGGTCGCCATCATTAGCAACAACTAACTGCTCATACAAGTCTTCGATCTTCATTACATTACGACGAATACGTGACGTACGTCTGGGAGCTGTTGTAGTGACCCTCCCCTTTCCTCTACTTCGTCTTCCCCTTCGTCTCACCACAGTGGCTGCTCCTTCACCAATCAAGTGCTTCTTTTTATGTCGCCAAAAATTAGCCCCATCACGAAAGGCCTCTCCACATTCTTCACATTTATAAGGGCATTCACCTGTATGAATGCGACGATGTGTTGACAAATGTGTTTTTTGGGTAAATCGGGCACCACAGTCATCACATTTAAATGGCCGCTCTCCTGAGTGCTTCCTAAGGTGCATTGTTAAATAACTCTTGAGTATAAATGATGACTCACACTGGTTACACTTATAGGGTCTTTCACCCGTGTGCTTACGACGATGAGTGGTGAGATTTGAACTGTACAAAAATGATGCTCCACAGTCTTCACAGACAAACGGCCTCTCTCCAGTGTGTTTCCTCATGTGAACTGTGAGACTTGAATGATGAGTAAACACCATATCACACTCAGTGCATTTAAATGCATGTTCCCCAGCTGCTTCTACTAGAGCTTCTATCTTTATGGCACTTCCAGCAGCATGCTTTGATTTATGGGCTAAGAGGTAGTCTTTTTTGGTGAAGGATGCATTGCATTCATCACATGTATGTGGTTTAATGCCAGAGTGAGATCGTCTGTGCAAATTGAGGTGTGGCCTCTGTGCAAAAGAGGCTCCACATTGATCACAAAAATATGGTTTTTCCCCAGTATGTGTTCTCTTATGAATGGTTAAACTACTACTGTGACGGAAAGATGCTTCACATTCATCACACTTGAATGGTTTGACACCAGTATGGATTCGCATGTGGGCTTTCATAGCAGACTTCTGAGCAAAAGCAAATTGACAAACTTCACATTTGTAAGGTCTCTCTCCTGTGTGGATGCGGTGATGAAATTTGAGAGCTGTACGTGTTTTAAAAGCTGATTCACACTCACTACATTTATATGGGCGTTCACCAGTATGTGTACGCATGTGAATATCTAAGTATGTTCTTCGTATGAATGATGACCCACATATATCACATATATAAGGCTTTTCTCCTGTATGTGTTCGTCGATGGAGGTAGTAATCTGACTTGCGTTTAAACTTCATTTGACAAAACTCACACCCATTCATCCAAACTCCATCCTCAAAAGTTCTATGTGGATTTGGCTTTCCTTCACCAGGTACATAATTAGGATCATTATGCTTCTTAACATGCTTTTCTAGCCTAAGGGGATCTTTAAAAGTTGCTCCACAATCATCACACTTGAATTCACTTTCAGAGTGTACTAATTTGTGCCTGAGGAAAGTAGATTTATAAGCAAAGGCCATTCCACAGTGCTCACAATTATATGGCCGCTCTCCAGTGTGAGTTCTGGTATGCCTTGCCAAACCATCACTTGCAGCAAAAGTAGCATCACATTCTGTGCATTTGAATGGTCTTTCTCCTGTATGTCTTCTCCTGTGACGCTCTAAGTGCTCGCTTCGAAAGAATGCTCTCTCACAAAATTCACATTTAAAAGGCCTATGTCCACTATGAATAAGTTTATGGGACTGATATGAAGCACAGTAAGAGAAAGTTTTTCCACAGTCCTCACACTCATAAGGTCTCTCTCCTGTATGAATTCTCTTGTGGACTTTCAGATTTCCCTTAGTTGTAAAAGTGGCATCACAATCTTCACACTGGAATGGCTTTGCAGGGCCAGCTATGTTACTGATATTTTTGAAAACACCATGAGCTATATCATTGAACTCTATGTATGGGCTTGGATAGTCAGGTGTAGACGCCTCTGAATCAAAATCCTCCTCTTCTTCCTCCTCGCCATCTTCTTCTTCTTCCTCTTCTTCTTCCTCCTCATCATCATCCTCCCTCTCACTTTTTCCATCACCTGTTCCCTTCTCATTATCAGCATGATCTTTATCAGTCAAAAGTTGCTCTGCCCTAGTCACAGCTGTATTTTCATCTCTATTTTTGTCTAAATAAATTTCAGTATCACTGCTCAAGGTAACACTAGAATCCAGATTAGCTTTGCTAAAATCTTTATCCTCTCCTTTACCTCTGAGATGTTCTCCTGAGGAATGAGAGCCCAGACCCAAAGAAGTGCTAGGAGAACTGGTTGATGCATACTGTACACTTGTTTCGTTTGTTTTTTCACTGTTAAGTGAAACCTCTGACAACATCTTAATATCATTTGAAGGTGACTTCATCTCACTGCCAGAATTGGTTTCATTTACCACTGAAAGTCTTGAGTCAGTGGTCATTTTTCTAAATTCTATGTTAGCCTGACCATTTAAACTTATTTTTTTTTCCATACAAACACTGGATTTTCCTCCGTAATACTGATCATTCTCTGAACTGAGATCATCTGATCCCACATTGTGGCATGGAACACAGAGAGGATTTATTCCAGAATTGTATGTCTCTCTCTCTTTTTCACAGGCTTGCTTCAGACCTTGGATAGGCGCTGAAACTCTAGGTTCTTGAACTACAGCTGGCATCCTCAAGTCATGTCCTAATGACGGTGTCCTTGAATTGAGAACTGATGAAGGTGGTTGGTGGTCTCCTGAAGGTAACTGCATTCCCTCAGAAGGTTTTGAAATACTAGGTGCAAGACTGTTATAAGCACACACATCTCTTGAATATTTAAAACTGCCTGTTAATGGGTTCATTTCATTTTTTGGTGCTTCATGGTTTGTATTTTCTTTTAAATTTCTCTGATCTTCCAGCACATTGCATGGATCAACTCCCTCCTTAACATCTTGGGTTTCTTTCAAGTCTTCTGGAACATTATGAACACTGTTATAAAATTTAGCATTGAGACGCTGCACTGATAAGTCTGTTGGCTGAGGGCAATCTCCCAAATGACTTGAATCCAATGACGTACAAGGATGGTTCGATAGAGGCCTATGGTCTCCGACAAACCTCTGTTCAACTGCCATGGGTCGCATATCAATTGGATATCTTGAATTGCCATAAGCTCCAGAGCCTGCTGATGAGCTCTGAAGATCTTCAGCAACATGACAATTTACTGAATTTACATGTGATGATATCCTAACTCTATTATCTGGCAGTTCCCTCACATCACCAACTGAAGAATGGATGCCATGCACTCCAGCTGGATATGAAGACAGATTTCCTTGATGTACCACTGAATTTTCTGTAGACAATGGAATAGGATGTGGGGATGGGGGGATACCATGGGATGGAGAGGAAATATTCATGTGAGTTGGTGGAGGATGGGAGGCTGGATATGGGTATGGATATGGATATGAATACTGTCCATATGGATAGTTATAAGTATACAGGTGTCCACGATTTTCCATGCTAGAATCAAGGGAAAATAAAGAATGCATGATTTCTTGTGGAGTCTGATCCATTGCACCTTAGTATATATCACCAAGAAATGTTACAAAACTTCAATGGCACATACATATAATAAATACTTTTCTATTTGAAGGTTTTCATAATGCAGATGACCAAACTGGGTTATGCCCTATGGATATGGTAGAAAAAGTACTTCCAGGAAACCTCAGCAAATCTGAAAGATAAAACTCAGAATTAACTCATAAGAAAATCAAACCTCATCTCAATAATACACATATGGATGAACATAAAATTTAAGTTTATTTACATTTCATCCCAGCAAATCTCTTACATGCTTGTACAACTGGCAAACCATTGCCTACTTGAAGCACATACACATTTAGTGACAAAAATTTTAAATAACCCTGCAACTCTAGGGGTGTGACATCCTCCTCCACTGTATCACTCTACATATTTGTCCTTCCTTACTTCTGCAGTCTTGTGCAATTCATATTTCCCATTTCTCTGGTGTTGCTTCTTGATGATTATCCTACAGTTGTTTTCCTTCCACTTTTCAGGGCTTGTGCATTTTGAGTAAAATGGTTTCTTACACTTGATTTTCATTTTTGTTTCCTTCAAGCTGAAAAGTACTCTAGGATATAGCTTCCAGTTTTGACATAAGTAACTTCCATGTCTTCTTATCATCTGTCTGCAGAAATAAATTTGAAAGTTGTAATTCATGATATACTGACAGACTAAATGTGCTTCCCTATAAACCTGGAGGATGGTAGTGTATCTACCAATGTCTGTTTGTATAAATGAGGTCTCAAACAGTTATTGGTGAAATTCAATCCAATTTTCTGGAGGTGTGGCAAATTCTATGAATATGTACAAGAAATAAATACACTTTACGATGGACAGGTTTTAGATGCCCATCCAGGATTTTTGCTTCCTGTCTGACTGTCCACAAGACACTTCAAAATATGCCAAGAAAGGGCCAATTACATTTCTATTACCCTAGGTCTGGATATGGACCTAAGTTTTTCATTTGCTTTGGATATCTGTCAATATGATACTACATGTTCTATTGAACTTCAAGTGTATGGGTTGTAACCAACATCATTTGAAAAGGGGCCAGGTTGAATCTGAGTGCCAGAGACAATAAAGCAATGTATATGCATTAGGTTTGTTTTATTGCAAGACGAGCCAGTCTCGAAATGAGATCAGGGGCTGGGTGAGCAGGCCAAGCTGATCCAAACTGATCACGTAAACGCGATCGGTGGCTGGGCGAGCAAGCAGGGCTGAGCGAAGCCGAGCTGGGAAAGCTCAGCCGTGAACTAGCACTGTCCTCAAGATTGGCTTTAATCCCCTTTGAGGTCAAAGCCCCTTGAGATGAACATTTAAAGGTGATTCTTGTCTGCTAACCCAAGTGCTTAAACCCAAGGGTCCGAGACACGAGTTTCGGAACTGACCGAGCACTCAAAACAAAGCAGGCAAGAAGTGTCAAAACACCTGAATGTTTTCACACCTCTCGTCCTGTGCCTAAACCATACCGGAGAGCAAACTCCCTAGTACTGGTTTGGGGAGTGTCCAAGATTCTGCAGAATCCTGGACACTCTATGACTTGCTAGTTCAGCACTCATGATCCCAAGGAATCCAAGCACTCCAAGTACTCAGTTAGACTCCCGAATCTCAAAAGAATAATCATCAGGAGTAAGCTCCTCTCAGCTCCCGAAGAAAACTGGGGAGGGACAGGCACAGAACCAGTCTTAGACGCTGACTTCTAAGAACTGAAATTGAGAGCGCAGCCTCGAAAGGTCACGCACTCGAGGCCCCTGAGACACAAGACCCATGGGGAATGCGAATCGATTCCCGACCCCAAGGGTCTGGAAGAGCCTAACGACAGAACGCACCGCCTCTCCGAAGAGAGTTAGTCCCTCAGAAGTCCCGCAGGACCTCAGAAATAAACCTACTCCTTGCCTCTCCAGATGCTCAAACCCTCAGGA
>NC_089746.1:2429709-2434709 GCF_040412425.1 Macrobrachium rosenbergii | reverse complement strand
TTAAACGTTTATTCTGGTTCCTAAATGTAGTTAAGTATCGTAGGGGGTTATGATCAGTATACACTGTTAGTGGGAAAGTGTGGTCAGCATGGTATGACTCAGAGTTTTTTATTGCCAGCACCATTCCTAGCAGTTCCTTTTGGATGGTACAGTACTATAATGGGTTTCAACTGGCTTCAATTTCTTAGCATAATATGCCACTGGGTGCCTAACTCCTCTTTCGTGGAAATCACTGCTCCGATACCGATGTCACTGGCATCTACTGCTAGGGCAAAAAGGCCAGTAGAACTAAATGTAGCTGCGCGCCGTGCAACGGCACTATAACTTAACACACTACAGGGTTTGGGTTGCTAATTATGGATTTACCTTTAATTTTTGTTGGACGAATATAATTAACCTGTAATTAACACCAAAGTTCATCCAACAGGGTAGGGGACCATGGGAAAGCGGGGTTACGGGTGGGTATACCCGGGGACAGGTGATCTGCTCCCCTTAACCAACAAGCTAGGGACCCGATAGGAATATGGGGTTATGGGTGGGTATACCCAGGAGAGTGTCATTTGGCTATGTAACGGCTAACCTGCATGTTTCTACCCTACAATTTAGGGGACCCCTAGGGAAAGCGGGGTTGTGGGTGGGGTGGCTGACAAGGCATGAGAAACCAGCCACAATTTACTTTTTACGGCACCCCAGACATGAGGAACCGCTAAATAAACAGTGAACAAACAAGAACATAAAATGAGCCGACACAAAAGGCAACCCCTCCCGTTACTACTGTCCTCCCAACATTTATTGGGGAGCCACTGGTTCATCCTCACTCCCTTACTAGGAAACTGGAGGTTGGGGGCTAACCCCCAAACACTATCTAACCAGTCATGTTACGCTGTTAGCCCCACCGAGGAAAACCCCTAAACGATGCCACTCAAAGTTGCTAACACGCCCTCCTCCTTGGGGGCTGTCCTTGGGGTCCACATACGCTGCCTCTGCACATGACAGGGCACAGGTATGTCTGTTTTTGAATGTTTCATATTTCGTCTGGCAAGTTAGTACCTTGTTAATCTGTTATCTCTACGCATGAATCTAACACACCCTGCATGCATCCTCCCAAACTATTAGTTAACACAGCAAAGAAAACACATACACTTTTGAGTTTATTCTTATAAGTTTCAATGTTCTTGGTTGCACTTAACTGCAATTGTTGCAACACAGGTACCCCCGACCAGTACTGAACGCTGGTGCAGGAGATTATATTCCCCAACCTACTGCTAAACATGGCAAAATGCATTTACCCGCCAACCCAGTATTAAACTCAGCGAAAGTGTGTCTGTACCCCAAAAGAAATTTTCCCTACACATTTTTGGCAGCAACGTTTTCTGCTTCCTTATCATAACCAGTGGGATTCCATTTCCCAACCCAGTACTAAACACAGCCAAATACATTTACCCCCAGCCCAGTATTAAACTACGGCGAAAGTGTATCTGTACCCCAAAACAAAAAACTTTCCCTACACACATTTTTCGTGACGCAGCGTTGTTTCTCTGCTTCCTTATCATAACCAGTGGAATTCTATTTCCCAAACCCATTACTAATCACGGCGTAATGCATTTAACCCACCAACCCAGTACTAAACACGGCGAAAGCATATCTGTACCCCAAAAGATACATTTTGCCCAGCCACATTTTTCTCAAGCATTTATGGTTTCTTTGCATTACTGTCATAACCAGCGCGACTTTTTTTCAACAAAACCATTCCTGTTACCGTTCTATGTAAGTCCCCCCAACTACCTCACGCAGACCCTTCCCCCCAACACCTAATTGTGCCAAAAACCCACAGCCCCTTATCTGCTACCCATTCCCACGCCTTAAAACATACAGATTTTGCGTTTCTTGTTCAGTACAGTGGCTGAATCCCTTCCAAATCAACGCTTCCTCTGAGCCCATAACTCGGCACACTCTCCCAGTGTCTTGCGCTAACTGCTATATCAGTTACCGCAACTTTTCTGCCTACTACTTAGGTAACTACGAATGGTTAATCAAGCTTGTCAGGAGGAAGTACAGTTTTGTAGGCTACCTGGCACAAGCCCTATTTAAGATTCATTTCCTCGACCCCAACACCAGGTTCCACGCATTTTTAAAGGCAGCAGCTGATCTCTACCCTCCCGTTCCCCTAAGGTAAGGCCAGTTAGTTCTGTTGGTGTTAACTTTATCTGCAAATTGTTTTTTCCTGCCAGGTTGCCCCTTCCAGCCAGCTCTGAGTGCCTTCCCGCCTTTTGTTTTTACCTTGAAACTGGTTTTTTCTCTACTTTACAGCTTTTGGTAAAGGATTGGTGAAGTTTGTTTTTTGTCGGCCACACTTTGTCCCCGCCCCATTACCAGGCAGTGTTCCTCCCTCCCCACCCCCAGTGTTACGCTTCTACCCGCACTCATTCCCGAGTTGTTTCCTGCTTTCACAACCTGTCTCCCATCCCCCTCCTTGCACCGCTTCCCCCTTACCCCGCTTTTGGGGACACGTGAGGAAATTTCTCCCCGCCTCATTACCCCACCCTTTCAGCCGCTCCTCCCTTTTCACGTGTGGCTCCCTCTCGTTTTCCTCCAGCCAGCGCTCCCGTAACGCAAAGCATGTCCTCCACTTCTCTGTTTTCCCCGGTTTCCCAGTCCCCCTTTGCTGTTGAATAGAGTTAGGGGCAAATGACACTTGGCCGCCAACAAACAAACTTGCCTCCGTTATCAGAAGCCGTAAAGTGGGAAAAACCAGTTTCAAGGTAAAAACAGGCGGGTAGCTAATACTTAGAATTACCAAAAGGCCGTTCGTAGTCGGGTATGTAGGACCGGTTTTGTCATTATCTGCTTTTAAATTATCATAAGCCCTTTTGCATTCTTCACTGTGCACCTGAAGGGCTGCTTTCCCCGGAAGAGGTTTGTGATGGGGGCAGCAGCATCCACGAAGTTTGGGATGAACCTGCGGAAGTACTGAACCATCCCGAGGAAGTGTTTCGCATCCCGTTTTGTTCGCGGGTTGGCTATATTCCTTATGGCTTCTATGTTATTGAAATAAAAGAAAACTGGATAAATATCGCATTTACTAAATATATCATAGTAGTACAAAACAGTCAAGTGAATGAATGTGCATTGACATACATATGTATGAATATATTCATAAATCAGCCACAGTTACTTTGTTTTCTCATATGAACTTTCAAGAGTATTACCATTTGGGATAAAACCATAATTACAGTGTTTGGAGGAAGAATCAAAATAAATAAGCTGCAGTTCAACTGGGAACTGTAGGGAACAGGCCTCTAAATATGGCTGCACCATTCTACCTCTCACTGTGTATAGCGATACTGAGAATTCCCTTCAATCTTTGCCCCTAAATTCCTTTTCATGGGGGATAAAAATAATTTTCTCACTTGAAAATTCAGCAGCAACTCAGTAGGGCATACCACTCAAGTGATACTAAGGCTATCTAGTTAATGAATGTGTTAGGGTGTGTGAACGATCTTGTATGTGGTTTATGCAGGAATTCACTTTATCTAAAAAATTGAAATATGGAAATTTTCATACTGGTATGCCAGATTGAATGGCATAAAAAAATCTTTAATCCTGGAGTTGGACTTTTTCTTCCTTTTTAAAACAAAAAATTTAAAGAAGTGGGGACGTATTCATATTTCACAATATAAAAGGACATAATAGTAAATACTAGAGAGGAAAAGACAATTCCATAGGAGTAAATAATGGTTAAAGATTTCAATTACTAGGTATAAAGCTCCCTGTTACATTAATATGTATGGGTTGTAGAAGCAATCAGACTTAAGAGGGAGTAAAGAGTGGGAACATGTACAGTACAGATTAAAAGGATGAGTAATAGTTTGGCAATGAAATGGTGATTGTAAAGCTCTTTGGTGTTTCCTACCACTGTCACGTTCTAGCCAGCATACCATAGTTTTAATAGCGGGGAACAGGCATAACCCATTAGAATGTACAGTTGTGAACAAGTCCACCTGTTACGCCTTGGTGAGAGATTTCAAAAAATTATATGGTAACAGTATTTTCTAAGGGGATGGGGCTCCTTCTCTGTTAGCACAGTTCCCCCAATCAGCTCTAGAGTTGTTTTAGTGGGAGGAGTCTTTAGGTATGGTTGGAGTAAGACACACACACACACAGAAAGAGAGATTCTGAACAGGTTATCTGACTGTAACTAAGATTACTGTCTCACTTTTTTAACAGAAGCTTGTTTATTAAGATTCCATTTAACTTTCGACTTTGGCGTTGTCATTACCACACGTATCTGTTATTTTTATATCAGTCATGTTCATTTCACAATATTTATAATTTATCAAAAATTTTAAAGTTATTTTGGTATTGGCGACAATCATGAACATCTTAACAGGATATGTTAACCCTATCACGTAAGCCAAGTGGTTATCTGTGTACAGTATCAGTTGCAGTGCATTTCCCTACAATTACTATACTTTATAGGCTATAAAGAGAAGCAGCAGCAATGGACTGAGTATACCCAAGAATTCAGTGGTGTTGAAAGTGTCCTCTCATATTAGGTAATTAAAGTCACATGATGTCATGTAGAAAATACCACTGTGTTAAGTATGCAGTTCAGATATGACATTAAGACCCTCTAACCTTGGCTAAACTACATTGGGGGGTGGGGATGGCATTATTGTTAAGCAATCTTACAGGTTTTGGAATTCCAAAATGTGATTCAAAACTGACAGACATCTTGCTTTTGCTGTACCAATGCCCTCCAGCCAGGCTTTGCTACTACTGAAATGGTAGGGGCAAGGTGGGCTAGTTGAGACTCGATGAGTGGACGAGGGGGTAGATGTGCTTGTGGATAGTGTGTGTATGGCTAGCAGCTCTTCTTCAAAGAATTTTTATGTTGTGAAGTTTGTATGTTTTAGTTTTCCTAATGCTACTAATATAGTACTGTATATTTTCTGAATTCAACAACAAAGGTATTTAAAAGAAGAAAGATGGGTTAAACT
>NC_089746.1:2397831-2429209 GCF_040412425.1 Macrobrachium rosenbergii | reverse complement strand
TATATATTCATGAAGCTACAAATGTCATTAATATCGAAATCCACGCTACCTCAGTATATCTCCGTTGGAAATTGTCGAAGGAATTTATATAAGTGATAAATGGTGGAATCAGTAGGGGACACGAACCCGCGACAGCCTATTCAGCGACTCAGTTGACGTAAACCATTGATAAGGAACCTGGAAAACTAGATGCCAAAGTAGCTCAGGACTCAGCAGAAGAGTGTGCTATTAGAAACAGAGCACATAATGAGAAAGTGATGGACTCCTAAGGAGGCAGGATGCAACCAAGGTGGCGTGGATTTCGATATTAAGCGACATTTTGTAGCTTCATGATTGTATAAAATCACGTGTGATAAAAATTTCATATATATATATATACAGTATATATATATATATATATATATATATATATATATATATATATATATATATATATATATATATATATATATATATATATATATATATGACTTTTATCACATCACCATGATTCATATACAATCAGTAAGCTACAAACGTCCTTTAATATCCAGTTAAATCTACCTCGGAAATAATATATTTTTCGTATATGTTACCGAAGGGAATTTTTAGTTGATAATAAGTTTCATTGTCCATTGGGCTCCGAACCAACGAAGGACAAGAACTCAGGACTACAGTGGACGCTTTAATCCACACGGCCAGCAAGTGAGGTATAAGTAGATATCGGCTCCACCTACAAATCCCCATCGAATTCAGGTGTTTGTATTTAGAGACGATATCCACCCACCTCTGCCATGTTAACTGTGTAGTGCATTTGTATGCACGCAGCCATATTATGACTTTTATCACATCACCGTGATTCATATACAATCAGTAAGCTACAAACGTCCTTTAATATCCGATTAAATCTACCTCGGAAATAATATATTTTTATATATGTTACCGAAGGAATTTTAGTTGATAATAAGTTCATCGTCCCGTGGGCTCAACCAACGAAGGACAAGAACTCAGGACACAGTGGACGCTTTAATCCACACGGCCAACAAGTGAGGTATAAGTGATATCGGCTCCCACCTACAAATCCCCGTCGAACTCAGGTGTTTGTATTTAGAGACAATATCCACCCACCTCTGCCATGTTAACCGTGTAGTGCGTTTGTCGCACGCAGCCATATTATGACTTTTATCACATCACCGCGTGATTCATATACAATCAGTAAGCTACAAACGTCCTTTAATATCAATTCACTCTACCTCGGAAATAATATATTTTCACATATGTTACCGAAGGGGGAATTTTTAGTTGATAATAAGTTCGTCGTCCCGTGGGCTCAAACCAACGAAGGACAAGAACTCCAGGACTACATGGGCGCTTTAATCCACACGGCCAGCAAGTGAGGTATAAGTAGATATCTGCTCCCACCTACAAATCCCGTCGAATTCAGGTGTTTGTATTTAGAGACGATATCCACCCACCTCTGCCCGTGTTAACCGTGTAATGCGTTTGTCGCACGCAGCCATATTATGACTTTTTATCATCACCGTGATTCATATACAATCAGTAAAGCTACAAACGTCCTTTAATATCCGATTCGCTCTACCTCGGAAATAATATATTTTTTCATATATGTTACCGAAGGAATTTTTAGTTGATAAAAGTTCGTCGTCCCGTGGGCTCAGACCAACAAAGGACAAGAACTCAGGACTACAGTGGCGCTTTAATCACACGGCCAGCAAGTGAGGTATAAGTAAATATTAAAGGACGTTTGAACTCTGATTGTATCACGGTGATGTGATAAAAGTCATAATATATTTGCGTCGACAAATGCATCTTTAAACATGGCAGGGTGATTGGATATGCAATCTAAAGCTACAAAACACCTGAGTTCGACGGGACGAATATATTTTCAAGTGAGCGATTTTTACGATACTAAATTCGTCCTCACTGGCGGTTAAAGCGTCCTGTAGTCCTGAGTTCTTGTCCTTCGTTGGTTTGAGCCCACGGGACGACGAACTTATTATCAACTAAAAATTCCCCCTTTGGTAAAATATATGAAAATATATTATTTCCTGAGGTAGAGCGAATTCGATATTAAAGGACGTCTGTAGCTTACTGGATTGTACATGAATCACGGTGATGATAAAAGTCATAATATGCTACGCGACAAACGACTATTACACGGTTAATATGGCAGAGGGGTGGATATCGTTCTAAATACAACACCGGAGTTCGACGGCGAGATTTGTGGTGGGAGCCGATATCTGCTATACTCCTTACACTGCTGGGCTTGTGGATTAAAGCGCCCACTGTAGTCCTGAGTTCTTGTCCTTCGCTGGCTGGATGTTTCACGACGACGAACTTTATTATCAACTAAAAATTCCTCATGGTAAATAGATATGAAAAAATATATTATTTCGAGGTAGAGTGAATTGAGGTTAAAGGACGTTTAGAGTTATCGATATATATATATATATATATATATATATATATATATATATATATATATATATATATATATATATATATATATATATATATATATATATATATATATTAAGCAAAGGTGGACCATGAAAAGTATTCATCTCAACATAATTCTTTATTTCCAACGTTTCGTAATAAAAGCTTTATTACATCATCAGGGAATCTGTTAAATAATGAATAAAATTACTTTAAAATTGCTCTAATAATCAGTAAAATCCATAAAATACTTCACAGTCAGAATGCAAGATATAACAAAAAAAACGAAAAAAAACAAAAAAGACATAAAAGCAAAATCAAAGACCGCTAACCAACCTTATACCAAGAAGGCAGAAGACAGAATGCATAAAAAAAGTTAACTCAGGTACAGCTGAGTGGAGGAAGTCTGGGCATTTAACTGGGAAACTAGTTGTTAAATAAATAATGATTCCAGGTCAGGCAGTTCGCATGCATTAGGTGTTTGGCCTATGATACAGAAATCGTTTCTATCAATATATGTTTTACAAATTTTCGAATGGTTTCTTATGCTTGAATGCTCAGGATTGGAGAGCCTAAGCCAGTCCGAAAACAATCCCCGATGAGAGTCGATTCTGACCCTTAGTAACCTCCTCGTGGATCTGACATATGTCCCAGAGTTATGCTAAGTTCACACATTCCACGTATCAAAGCACGCATGCGCCCGCTGGCGGAATTGGTGAAACTTATCTCTGGCGAGAAAATAGGCCCGCCCAACTGGATGCGTGTCACGGACGATGTCGTGATGCATGCGTATTATAGTGCGCGCAAATGTATGCACTGCGTAAAGGGTGACGTGGCGGCTGACGAACAAGCTGCGGCGCGGGCAAAGTAGTGCGTGGCAGAGCGCGTGTAACACCAACGTGATTATGCCGTATATTCGTTCTGCGTAACTGAGTTACAAAACGTCACGTTATTTACGTACTCGCGGGGTTAAACCCCAGCTATATAAAGGCCGGCGGCTGCACGTGAGCTAGTCAATGCCGTAATACCACAGCGACAAGACATACTACCAACGTGCTGAAGCAACATGGACAACATAGCTGAAATCGTCCAACTCATAGCTATAGCGCGTCGCGGATAGACCAGAATTGTTGCCACTTGTCATTTGAGTATGTGCGTCATGTTATTGCTGGAGCTTGCAATGATTGCTGCAAAGCACTTAGGGCAGAAAAAAGGCGCCCAGGAGGGTGTGGGCGTGGCGTGCCTGCAGAAAGGATGGAGCAAGGTCATTATGACAACCTGATGGCGAGGTTGTCAACCGAAGCCCCCAGAGCTGTACAGAAATTTTACCCTGGATTGACAAGGACCTCTTCAATGAAATTGTTGAACAGGTCACCCCACATTCAGAAGAAAGTGACATTCTGGAGAAACCCCCATTGAGCCAGGCCTGCGTGTTTGCTATCACCCCACGCTTCCTCGCTACAGGTGATTCATTTGCAAGAGTCTGCAATATTCGTTCGGGTAGCCCACAACACCATTAGTCTCATCGTACCAGAGACCTGCAGGGCCATTGTTGCTGCCTTCAGGATGAGGAACTGCAGGTGCCACAAACACCTGAAGCGTGGCAGGAGGTTGCACGGGGTTTTGAGGAACGGTGGAACTTCCCGCACGTAATTGGAGCTATAGATGGGAAGCACATTAGGCTCCGTAACCCTCCCAAAGGCGGTGCACCGCATTACTTCAACTTCTGAAGTTCTACTCATGGTATTACTTGCAGTTGCTGATGCTTCATACAAGTTCCTGTACGTCGACGTGGGAGCCATTGGGTCAGAGTCAGACGGTGTATTTGCCCAGACCCGACTGGCAGAAATGCTGTTGCAGAGGAAGCAAATCTTCACAACCAGGATGCCCTGCCAGGTCAACCTAATGGATCTCCTGTGCCCTACTTCCTGGTTGGCGATGATGCCTTCCCCTGAGGAATTACCTTTGGAAGCCCTACCCCAAGAGGACTTGGCAAGGAGGAACAGATTTACAACTACAGGTTAAGTAGGGCACATGGGACGGTGGAGAACGCCTTTGGTATTCTGGCAAACAGATTCGAGTATTCCACACTGCAATATGCTTGAAGCCTGACCATATAGAGCCATTAGTGATGTCCGCATGTGTTCTGCACAATATGATCATAAGAAGAAATGCTGAAGACAAGAAGGAGATCAGGAGCACCCTGTTACACATGCTGTCATCCCTGGTAGCTGGAGAAGTGACCCGTCCTTAGGAGCAGCCCTTCCAACCATGACCAGCAACACTGCAACGAGGATGCAAAGGAACAGCGTAACATGCTGAAGGAATACTTTTCATCGGCTGAAGGCTCCGTGCACTGGCAGGAGAACATGATTTAGTTACTCTCCTGCATACCTGATTGTTGTAATTACTTAAATGTCTGTTCCTGCATATATTTTGGACTTATTTAAAATTCAATAATGTATCAATTCAATTATTTTGCCCTGTGCATTTTTGTACTTCTGTTTGTTTTAGTTGATTTAATAAAAGATATTGCTCAAATCCATGATATATTACTCTCATCAATACTTGGTAATTGGGAAGAGGATAGAGGCAGGACATGACTTTGCAAATGTATGTTTAATCAATATGAAACAAACATACATATAAATAAAAGAAAAGAAGATGTAGTTATTTTGCCCTTTTTAATAATTTCTTAACATGGAATCTATTCTGATATGATAATTCTATCATTTTGAAAGTACCTTCTCTTAACATTGTTTCTATTCTGTTCCTGTATTTATTTTGGACTTATTTAAAAATCAATAATGTATCAATTCAGGATTATTTTGCCCTATGCATTTGTGTACTTCCGTTTATTTTGGTTGATTTAATAAAGATATTGCTCAAATCCATGATATATTACTCTCATCAATACTTGGTAATGGGGACAAAGATAGGCGGGCCATGACCTGCAGCGCGCCTGTCTGTCCTTTATCCCAGGTCAAGCGTTGCCACATCTCCCATGAAAGCGGAGGATGCGGCAGCATTGCCAGTCTACTCCACGCCATTCTGGCAGCCACGCAGTCCCACAGAAAGCATGGGCCCCAGGTAGGCGTGGCAGCTGCCATTGTCAACCGCGGGTGGCGCCACGCTGTGCGGGTCGGGCCACGCTACCTGACAGCTGACCTGGCCACCCACGCAGGGTTTTGAGCAGGTCGAGGTTCCTGCCCCCGGCGCGCATGGCCAGGTGGTCCGTAACGATCGCGCCGCATGCTGCCGCATTTACACAGTACTCACGGTACATTCGTTGTATTTGCGTTGTGTTTACGTACTTTCTGGCTCCGCCCGTTCGTGGCCGTGCGTGGGCATGCGTGCCTTGATACGTGAATGTGTGAACTTAGCTTTACACTTAGGGTAAGTATACTTAATACCACGTTAGAGGTCAAAAGAGGCTTTAATCGATCTTTGTATCTGAAAAAGGAACCAATCGTTAGTGGATTTTTAGGAATTAATTTTAGATTAATGGCACCATAATGTTTATGAACAACTTGTGCGAACCTTTGTCGAAAAGAATCATGTAAAAATGGAAATTTGGCATAAGAGCTAATTTTGGTACTTTCGTTTTTATGATCTTAGCGACAGGGAAGTCCTGAGCCACTGAGAGTTAGAAAACAATAGTGCATGAAAACTTCAAAGCACCAGAGGCGTTTCATGCAGTTAACGTCTCCTTACTACCACAACAAGGAAATAACTCCCTGCAATAACATAAGTGGGGCAGTCCTGGCCTATTTGGAGTCCTTCCACTCAAAAGCGCACCTCAAACATCCATGAGGTGATTCTTGAGGTATGGCAAGTCATAGTAACACCTCTCGGGTTCATACATTTTTGGATTATTAACATTCCCATTATAGGTTAGATGATTAGCTTTAAATATGAACTCTAGTCTATTCAATTCAAGGCATATTTTCATGTTTATCAAGAAGAAAATATTGGTGAAAGGATACATTATTTCCACTTGTTAAAAACCAAAATTTTGAAGGAATTTTATTTTTAACCACGAACACACTTCTTATGTTCAGAAGCCCTGGATTCTCAGCAGGTGATCACTGAGGCCAGGAGAGATTTTGAAGATTGAATGGTGCCATGGAGAGGCATTTACTTTCCAGATATCTACCATCCCGAAAGGTATTTTGGTAGAGTTTTCCCACTGCAGCTCTACAAGTTACTCATCCTAGAGAAAATTATAATTAATAAATTTTTAAATTCCATTGCATCTAGGGTTAGTAGTGACAAGTGTTTCCAATGTGTAATGAAATCAGAAAAGTCAAGATGGCATTGTGTTGTTTAAAAATCACACACACACACACATATATATATATATATATATATATATATATATATATATATATATATATATATATATATATATATATATACAGTATATATGTGTGTGTGTGTGTGTGTGTCTATTCCCACTGAAGTCAATAGGATTATTTGCAGAGAATATCTTTTATTTAGACTTTGAATTAGTCTATACTTCTTTTCTCATCAGACAAACTTCTCAGGAATAAGGAAAAATTATTCATTCTTCTCTCTATTTACTTATCATAGTCGACGGACCGTTTCCCCACCTATCAGCGGCATCTTCAGGACTAGATTACAAATTGACATGAACAGTACTTATTACAGCATGCAGACTTTACAGCTAATCCTTAAATATAAAATATGATGTCAATGGAGTGCTGAACTTGGTGTGTGGGTTTCATTCTCTTGGGAAAAATTGATATGATTCTGCAGGACAAAATCAAGTTCAAGCAGATGATATCCGAATGCCATGCACACAAGCTCAATTTACACTAAGGCAACTCCAGAGGTATAGCTTCCGAGAAGTAGTCACTTTTTACATTTGTGCCTATCATTTGGACCACAGATTACAACACCAAAAGTGTATAAAATTGATTCTGCTCCTCCTATTAACATCCTGAAGGAGACTCCGAGGGGTCTCCTGTACCATATCAGGTATCTGTACCAAGGAGGTCTACTGGAAATTTCCCATGGACATGACACTACATGTCATCAGACAGATGGCATTTTGATGGACTCCCTTTGCATGTGCTTTGCCAACTTTTTCATGGTATACATCAAGGAAGAAGTCTTTAGAGAAACAGATGCCACTGCCAAAAGGTTACCAACTCTGGGGACTGCCTTAATGATACCAACATCATTGCCCACATCTACTGTCCTGTCACTCATTGCAGCATCTGGGCAGCCACCCATGAGGGTAGAGAGCTGCCAAGTAACTGGTGGATAATAGCTTTTCAAGTACCATCATTGGGAAGGTTAAAAAAATCATCAACCAATGGTATGACAGCCAAACCAGTAACTACAGTGATGAGGACTGAAATATAGTGACAGTATGATAAGCATTAAGATTTGTATATTACCAATCTACAAAGACCTATCATCTCCTTAAAAACAATATTGCTACTCATTCAGCCAGACTGCAAAGGTCAAACCTGGTATACAAGAGTACCTGCCAAAGTGAGGAGTGTGGGCTTCACCATGACATGTATATTGAGATGACCAGGACTCCGTCAAGGGTTGTTTGTTGTGAAGGCCAACCTACCTCTTTCAACAAGGTGCCATTTAGAGACACTGCCAAGATAAGTATGGTCTCTGTCTCAACAGACTCTGAGATATTCAATTATGAAAGTATTGTTCATACCACTTTGCTGGAACATCTCCAGAAATGTACCTGCAGTGATGGCTGCCAAGACAGATCCTCTGAGTGATCATTGCCAATGCACTGACAACCACCATTATACCCTTGTACAGTGGTATTGTTGTCAATGCACCTCACAATGGTGCTATTATATATATATATATATATATATATATATATATATATATATATATATATATATATATATATATATATATATATATATATGGAAATAATGATCACGTTTCTCAGAAATAAATTTCTGACTCACATCGGATACAAACCTTGGTCTCCCAGTGACAGGCCAAAGCAATGACTGACCTGCCAAGTTCAAAGAAGTTGGAACCTAAGTACTACGTACATGAGGTTTTCCCAGGCGGGCTTATGAAGCCTAACAAACTGGAGAATTTTCCCCACTTTCTAACCCATCAACAAGTTGAGCGGTACCATTTCATTTAAATTACCAATTCACTGTGAAATGTGATGGAAATAAATTTCTGACTCACATCAGGAATGAACCTCGACCTCTCAAGTGATAGGCCAAGGTGGTACCAACTGACATACCAGGGTCACAGAAGTTGGAACCTAAGGACTGCATACCTGTATAGACTGACATAGCAAGGTCATTTGAAGAAGATGAGTTGGGAAGTTGGGTAAAATTCGCTGGTATGTTAGGCTTCATAAGCCAAGCAGGGAAAAACCTCAGATAGCCTACATACTAGGTTCTAACTTCTTTCTACGGCCTTAGTAGGTCAGTCGATACTGCCCATGGCCTGTAACTTGGGGAGACAAGGTTAGTTCTGAAGTGAGTCAGATATATATATATATATATATATATATATATATATATATATATATATATATATATATATATATATATATATATGTATGTATGTATGTATATGTAATCCTCACAAAACCCGGATATCTAGTTGTGGTGTAATTTGTCTCTAGTCTTGAGTATAAATGCACTTCATATTTGAATTGCATTTCTTTAGCATAAACAGCATGTATTTCCACTCTCAGCAAAATCTTTCCTGATGAATAAGAAATGGTAACGTCACTAGAATCCGGGTTCAGTCGTGGAGGATAACAGAGTTGCAACGGCGTCTTAACAATCCAATGATGTTTAGACCTGGAAGCACTCAATACCATTTCCTTTTATCCTGCGCAAGATGAGGCTTCATCTTTATGTTAGTACCTTATGATAGTCGTTTCAGGGTAGACATTATACAGTAGTTTATGAGTTAGTTCCTGCTTGTGTTGGTGCTGAACTGAACTTCATGAAAAGTTGATGATATCTTTCTAATTTCTCCACGTACTTTTTCATTTTAGCCTTTTGTCTCTCATGAACAGACCCCATAAACACTGGGTATTCTCGAGTCTCCTAAAATACTGCCGATATGAGTGACAAGCGATAATGGGGCTTAGGTAGACCAGTAACGAATTCCGACACTCTCTTCTCGTTGCGATATTACTGTACTGCAGTGGAGACGTTCGAAATGTACGGAATTCATATGATCGTTTGCGAACCCAATCCATACGTATATAAGGCTCGTATTTTTATAAGTGGTCCCCTCTGCATCACTTAGTTGATTATTTACAGCACTTCGGGAAAAATCGGACTAATAATCTCGAAGTTACGAAAACTTGCAAATTTTAGTCTCGTGACAAAATAAAAATGGTCGCCTGCATCTAGATGAGGCATGCAAAATATGAAGAATTTTCCATTAGCTGTTCGGGAGATTAACTTTTTATAGTTTTCACCAAAATCGAACGTGTTCGCCATGACTTACATCGTCAAAATTTTCCAAGCATAAATTTCAAATATACTGGTATTATAATGTGAAATTCCAACGAAATTCAACCTACGGGGTTTCCTTTGGATCTGCCATAAAAATAAGGCCCGTTTAATAATAATAATAATAATAATAATAATAATAATAATAATAATAATAATAATAATAATAATGACAACAACAACAAGGCTCCTTAAGCTCTATTTAAATTTGTTTTAAAAGTAGACATAGAAAAGTTTTCAATACAGAGGTCATAATTTTCTCTCATAAGAGAAATTACGGGGTTATATGATTAAGAAATTTTGTTTCTTTTGCATATAATGCATACAGTGCGATGAACTAAAATGGAAGAAAGGTTCAGTACGCCAGAAGAAACACACTCCGGCGGGTGGCAATTGCATTAATGTGCACATTCTGTTCCTTGTTTTGAAAAAGCACTAGCCATACACATTCCTCGAAGATGTAACTGCCTAGTTGTCCAAACACTGGTACGTAAATATAAATGTTCACTGGGATAAGGAGAACTTGGGCCACATTTTGACTCAAGGAAACTTCGTATCACTTAACGGCCTTACGAATGCTACATGAAAACGAATTTAGGGCAAAGATTTGGTTATACTCAGCTGGCCGTTTGCCAAAAATAGGTTCTAGCGTCTTCGAAGAGACCGTACATTTTCATGACCTGGGAACGAACCTTGTAAACTTGTGAGCACAACACTTAGGACTTACTCGGGTAATAAGGGCCATGGCGACAATCGCGCGTACAAACACACTCGATGGTTCGAAGAACACTGGGTGCAGAGCGTGGCGCAGGCTTTATATATACTTTTCGCCGGGTCACTAAAGCAAAGCTGTAACCATCCATGAGCGAGGTGACTGAAGTATCGCCATGAGGTTCCCGAGATCAGAGAATGTCAAGAGAAATGACGAAATAACGGAATGAGTTTGTAGAAAATGGAAGAAGTGATTTAAGAAATGTTCAACTTTATTGTGTTTCATAGTTGCAGAGGAATTAGAGATTAATGAACAATGAAATGGACGAAAAGGACGAGAGCCTAAGTACAGTGTACGGAGTATACAGGAAAAGATCGTATATATGAAATGACGTCAGGAGCTGCCTAGAGCTGTCGGTACAAAGCAAAACGATGCCGGAAGGAAAAGAAATTCACGGAGGACGAACGAGAAAAACCCGGAGCTTTAAAATTAGTGCTGCGGAGTCTTAGAATACAGGTCATTATCATTTTCCCAACTTTTATGAATTTTGCTGCCTGGTTTATGCTTTCATGGTTAGTACAGGACCCCAGTGTATTGATTTGCTATTATTCTATGCAAATGGTAGCTGCGCAAATGGTTAGATACCATCATTAATAGATTTTTGGGGGTCATGCCGTTATCAGAATGATGTTAAGACCTACTCACATAAATATACATCATTAAGTAAGTACAAATATCACAAAGGTCCCTTAACTTCATGCTCCTCATTCTTTTGTTTAGGATGGGTCTTTCAGTCTGGAAACCTTTCATTGATAAGGAAACACTCAATATATATATATATATATATATATATATATATATATATATATATGTGTGTGTATACATACATACATACATACATACATACACACACACACACACACACACACACATATATATATATATATATATATATATATATATATATATATATATATATATATATATATATATATATATATATATATATATATATATATATATACTGAATCATGTAATCTCTAGTATTTGTGCAAAACTGTTGATTCAAAGTCCAGTCATGACTGCGTCGTCAATAAATATTTGGATGGAGACAGGTCCTGTGCCTTGGGGCATGGGTTGCATTTCGCTCTCTTACATTGTAGTGAAAGGCATGGAAATAACTATAGGGTTATGTGATTGTGGTCTGGAAAAAATATAGTGATATTTCTGATGAAGAGGTCACTGTATCAAGACTATTGTAACACTAATATAAAAAAAAATCCGGCAAAATAAAAAAATCAAAACCTTATATAAATTATGACGGATGCTAACAAGTCTGATTATGTAGAAAAGATGAACACTTTTGAGTGGTGAAATACATCCCGAAAGTTAATGAAAAGATGCTCGAGGCTGCAGCGCCCGCAGAAATTTGATCGCGGGGTGGGGGGTTACTTTTCCATATCACCAAGTCTTTCTACCCCCAAATTGATGAGGATTCAGCCCCACCTAGGAAAGTTGTACCACCAAACTGCAGATTTAAATACTGTTTTATGTTCAGATGTTATTACAAATGAAGCAAAAATTAATTTTGCAATAAAAAATACCAAAATTATTAGTGAATGATTCAAAAATCAAAAGGTATATGAATTAGATCTTTCTTTCGAAATTTTACAAATCCTGTAGTGCTTTTGATTAATCTGAGATTATAGTGAAAGACAAACTACTTAATACAATAAAGTCAAGTCGCCTCTTGACCTTTCTAGAAAATATATCAGGAACAGAAGAAATTTCCTGATGATTTTCTGATAAGGGACAGTGAATATATAATTTGGCAAGACCATTCAGTCGATCTTGTCCCATTGTAGCTCTTCTGTAACTCTTGACGAGACTGAGGGTAGAAAAGCTCCTCTCGGCAGATGCGGAAGAAACAGGCAAAGATGCATATATTCGTAACAACAGCCTTCTAGTTACGGGATAATTTTCAGAACACCTTTCTGAAGTCTCTCACACTGGCAATGGGGGAGAGTTCTTTTCAGCTGTACCCCACCTTCCTCTCCAAAGTTCGTGTTCACCGTCATATTCCTCGGCATCGGTTATATGGTAAAGTATATAATTTTTATACATATTCAGTGCAGGAACCAAGTCCTGGAATGTGGTGCGACTGAAATAACTTGGCATCAATAAGCACGATGGCCTAGCAACACTGATAATTAGCAAATCTATTATGAAACTGAGCAATGACGAAATACAAAAATGGCAAAAAATTACTCTTATAATATTCATCTGCACTACTATATGAGGTTTATTTACGGCCGTATGCTAAGAGAAAATATAGGGCCTCCAATTATAGGGCCTTCTTTACGCCCTAAGGAAAGTGTAGGAAGCCCTATATTTTTTTGGTGTTATGCTTAAAGCATCTTACAGTTGAGGTGTGATTGGTATCCCTGCTGAGAGGGTGTGTGTTGTCCTTTAAACAGTTGGTATGCCGGAGAACCATTTGTTTACAAACGTCTCGCACGTTCTTGGTTTTCAACGAGATATAGAGTACGTATAGACAGTCGGTATGGCGGAAAACAGTGGTCTAAGGGCAAGGTATATTACTGCAAACGAGAAAACAATGCTGGTGAGTCTGAATGAGGAAAGAAGTGACATTTTGTTCAACAAGAGCCATGACTTCCGCATCATTCACAAGAAAAAAGCAGCATGGGAAGAAGTCACCAACTTATTTAATGCAGCTGGTTATGGACCACCAAGAAGCCAGCAACAGCTGAAGAAAGTCTGGGAGAATGCAAAAGGAAAGTCAGTATTCAAAACCATATTGAAGTACTTTTGACTCGCTTCCTGCATGCATAACCAAGCATCAGCTAATGGATTGGTGAGGGCTAGTTTTATATAGGCTATATGTAAGGAACTACTTTTCGAATGGGGAGCAGCAATTTCAGGCTAACCTTTATTTGGTACAAATAAATTCTTATTGCCGCTAAAGGAATGTTTATCAGTGATGTACCTTAGTTTATCAGGTTCATATACTATATGTGCTAAGCCTCAGTTAGGTTTATAGGTAATTCTTTACAACAGGTCCACATCAGTATTTGGTGTTCCATGTAGCTAAAATAATAAAAGACACCCTAATTTGTACATTAAATATCTTTGTAATATACAAAAAATCTACAACCACCTAAGAATCTGGGGGGCCCATAGGTGAGGACCTGGGTTTTGGATGGGGAAGACAAAGCAGGAAAATAAAATAATCCTCACTTAAGAATGAGTCTAGTTTGGGAGTGCTTACAGTTTTGTTGGGCAAGGATATGGTCTGCCAGTTTCCTGGCTGGTACAGATGGCGGACGAATACAAACAGTCTGACCTAACCATATCTCACCTACCTAACGTAACATGGGCTTCATGCTCTAACCTGGCCGAAGGCGCTTTGCCCCACCCTAGACACCTCCTTTCTGTGAACATAACTACACCTAACCGTTCCTATAATGCCAGGGGTCACAGAACTTCTAACCTTGGCGAAGGGATTGGTCCTTGTAGAAGGAATTGCACAGACTGCCCAATGAAACTGTAAACTACCCGAAGTGTGTACTAGTCTTAATTTCAGGTACATACAGGTTAGCCTAATTTTTTGGTCTTAATTTCAGGCTATATACTGGTTAGCCTAATTGTTTAGAACAAAGATATTCATTTAACCACTAACTTTCTTGTAACATTTTCAGAGCAAAAGAAAAACAGCATGCTGTCCATAAGCGGGAGACTATGAGGACAGGTGGGGGTGCTCCTCCAAAGCCTGAAGATGAAGAGACGGCAAAATTCTTTCTATCATTGGAGATGACCTTGATGGTGAGGAGAATGAACTGGACTGTGATGCAGTTCAGAGTACTGGTAAGTCCTACTTTGATCATTCTACAGAGAGCTCTGCTAGAATGCTTTGCATATATTATTGATTTTCTTTCAAATACTTTATTCATTTTTACCTATAAAATTGAGAGGAAATCACTTGTTTTACACATATCCCCCACCTATCAATTTGTAAAAAAGTAAAATTAGCTCCTATTTGGTAATATTCTTGCAAGTCGCAAGAACGCAGTCAATGTAGTTGAAATTATAGAAGAAAAGTTGTTTATCTTGGCCTAAAATGTAAGGATATAAAGGTGGAACTCTGTTGAATAAAAGGGGGAGCCTAGGGTGCACAGCCCCCAGTTAACCGGGTCTAGGCAACTCCTCTCTTCTTGTCACATAGGGAATTTTCTCAAATTTCGCTGTAACCTAACCTATTTTCTGAATTGTTAACTTACTGCACAAGTGTACTGTATATGTTTAACATGGTATGACCCACAAATGTGAAATTAGTATTAGGAATAGGTAAATCATTCATTACTTTAATATTTACTCTACTTTTAAGGAATGTTTTATAGAATTAGGATAAATTAGTAGCCCTACAGTTTGCAAAAGTAATTTTTCCAGTATAATCATATCAGTATTATAATTTTTTTTTTTTTGCCATTTCAGGTCAACCACATACTGTGATTGGAATAAGAAATGATGGGCATGAGTGTGAGATAACATTTGATACTCAAATAATGGGACAGCACACAAACAACTCTGTGGACTCCATTGAAACACCTCCCAAACTCTCAGAATTCAACACAGCACAAAGCACACCAGCTGGCAAAGTCTCCTCACAGAAAGCTAATACTTCAAGAGACACACCCACCTCTATACAGTTAAATACCACAGACATCACATCACAATGCACACCAACACCTGGCCAATCAAATTCCACCTCAGCCCGAAAGCGCCGACGAACTGCTAAGTTCACTCAAGAGGCCAGCTTCGAAGCATCTCTTGGGATGCAGCGAAAGGAACATCAGATGACCATGGAAAGCCTCAGGCTAGATATTGAAATTAAAAAAGAAAAACCAAAAAAATATAAACGAGAAGAGGAGGATGCAAACCTTCGTCTCCAGGCTCATCAAATTTGGGTTGATGTAGGCAAGAAACTGTTGGAAGTTACAGGGGAACTAGGGCAAGTAACTAGAAAAATGTGATAACTTGATGCCTTAAATTGATCTAATGTCACCAATTTTTTTTTCAGTGCAACATCATTATATATATTTTAGCTGTGATGAAATGGTGTTTTGCGTTAATGTCTGCAAGAGAATGGACTTGATGAATAAAGTAAAGCATTATTATTATTTTAGAAAGATTGTTTAATCACTGGCATTTAATTAATGTGTTTACTGCACGATGACCTGCCATTATTACTTTTCTTTTTCTTCAGGGAGACACATATACATATATATACTCGTATTACTACAAAGATGAACTTGTGCATTTTACTCTAGTCTGCAATATATTTTGGCTACTATATGTATATTTTTGTGGAAATTAAAATTACAAATAACTGTTTCTGCTTTATTTACCAAACCTGTGCTGTATATACAGTAAGGTGACCAAAAAACAATACAAAGTTTGTGTTAGGATTTGTTTTTTATACTTTTTTTTTTTTTTTTTTTGGTAACTTCAAGCCTAGTGGTGGTGATTTTTTCCTAAGCAAAATATTCTCTTATGATTTGCTGTCTTTTCAAGACTCCTTGGATATTTCTCATTGCTTGAGGTTGCTGCCTCAGTTCATCTTCTATGTTTCCTTGGGCTTCTGGGTCATGTGGATTATGAAGTTCATGAATTGCATTATCTGGCTCAGGTACATTGTAGGCGATGGCCAAATTGTGGAGAACTGCAGCAGCAACAATTATGTGTTTGGTGTTTCTCATAGAAGTCCTCATTTTCTTTCCAAGGCATGCAAATCTTCTTTTTAATAAGCTAAATGCTCTCTCAACAGTGTTTCGCGTTCTTATGTGAGAAGCATTATAGCGGTTCTCTCCACGGCCATGAGGAGCTGTCAGAGGAGTCAACAAATATTCACGACATGGATAGCCACTGTCGCCCAACAAGTGTCCAGGCAGAATACCATCTTCGAGTTCCTGACAGAGTCGACTATTTTCAAAAATATTGCTGTCATGTGCACTGCCAGGCCACCGAGCTACAATGTTGTACAGTTGCAACTGAGGACCACAAACTGCTTGTACATTAAATGAAAAATAACCTTTCCTGTTGCGGAAAACTTCAGGACGTGGGTGACTTGGCATCTCAATTGCAATATGAGTGCAGTCAATGCACCCAATTACACCTGGCATTCCAGCTATAGTCATAAATTCGTGCTTGGTCCTAGTAAGATTATCTTGGTCTGGAAACTTGATGAATTCTGCACACAAACTTCCAATCGCATAGGCTACCTGGGCAACACATCTACTGACAAAAGGCTGTGATACTTCACACCAATCTGAGATACCAAGTTGGTCGTTTCCAGTGGCAATGTATCTCAATCCAATTAGGACCTGCAGGTGAGAAGGCACAGGACAGTCTGTGGAAAAAGAAAAATCATGAAATACTTCACTCCAGACCATGTACAGGCATCATTCTCATGTTTTTTTTTTTACATAAAAATTGTATAATCCTTTACTGTATTAATCATATTATCTCTAGGCAGCATCATATAACTTTTCAAATAACACATTCATCAGAAACCAATAAAATAACTTATAAAAACAATGTGATAACGGCTCATGCCTACCTCTGTTGGTAAGAGCGTGGGGCAGCAATGTTCTATCCGTGCAATCAATGAAAGGGTGCACTCTTTACTTAATCGAAACCTCATCAGAAATTCTTCCTCCGTCATGGCATGGAATGGGTTGCTTCTGTCTGTCACAACCCTTCGTATGTGGCCATGCTGATAGCGCTGAAGATTTCGGATATGACGAAATTGTCGGTACATGCTGAAATATATAAAATATACAAGTAATGTAAGACGAACCTTTTAACATCAGTTAAAAACCAACACCATTTCCATGCATGAGCTATCACATCTATTGAGGAATGTAATTAATTTGCAATTCAAATTGCAAGTTTACTTGCAACTACTATTTTATCTTTCTTTGTTTCACACCACACAGAACGATCTAGTATGATGCCTTGAAAATATTGCACGAGTTAACATCAGTGTACTACAATGCTCGAAAAATAATCAAAGGAATTCTCACCTGTCTAACTTTGCAGAAGCTTGTTGATGTTGTTATACTTGAAATCCGAGAGGAACATCACCGAGTTCATAAAATATGGAGTTTTGTCCGCCTGTACAATAGCTTTTCTTTCTTTGTATATGTAATTATTTTTGTAAGATGTCTTTTGATAATATCAGAGTTTTCCACCAGCAAAGAGTTGATGTCATGACTACTATTTACTTATAGGGCTTGCGAAAGGCATGTCTGGACCACCCTCTAAATAGTATTGGAACCATCCCTTAAATTATAGGGAACCCTAAATTTATAGGGCCTATATATGTTCTAAGCATAGGATTTTAATATAGGGTCTATATTATAGTCCCTATATTTTCTCTTGGCATACGGCCGTTAGATCTGTATCGCTGACTGATAGCCATCCTGGGTATTTTAACCTCAATATTTAAGGTACTTGAAATTTCTGTGGCAGATTCGAAACATTTTTGGAAGCCTCTGTCATTAGAGTCACCTACAAAGACTCTCTCTCTCTCTCTCTCTCACACACACACACTAATAATTTTTCTCGCCTTGACTTAGAGAGTGGCGGGCATGTACCCAAGTGCTACCCCTGCGGGCGCTACTGCCTCTAGGCATTGTGAATAATAATAACTTCAACAAAGTAAAGGAATTTCTGAAGCGAAATGCATATTGTTTAAAAATCGTTATTGTGATTTGTGACTTCACCAGTTTTCCGACAGGCCAATGATCAGCTCTGTGGGTTCTGCATCAGGCAGTTTATCAAAAGACCTTGGTGATAGTCTTAATCCACTGGACGGTACCATTTCAGATTCAATACAAGGAACAATGTAGATCTGAAAGAAAATGATAAAATACAGCTGCGTAGCGATTGCAGTCTTGTGGGTTTCGTTGTACAGTAGTATCCTTGTTCAACAAATTACCTAGAAGTGATTTGTAAGAATTTATACCTGATGTATTTGGCCGGGAAACGGAAGTGCAAAAACGTTTTGGGTGCCACTTCCTAAATGTCACGAGGATTTGCGAGACTCTTCAGCTTCCCCTTCTCTTCTCAGCCTTCTAGACCCTGTGCACCACTTAGGACTAAGACTGGCCGGCCATTGGAGCTTTCCGTTCATCACCAGTAGAAAGCCTCTATGCTGAATCAGGACTAACATCGCTCACCCCTCGACTCTCTTAGATACTATGCCAGATTCCACCAATTCTCTACCTTGAAGCTAATTATACCTGAACCCCTCCTTGCCAAATTTACTAACAATCCCAACCGACCCTACCTTTTCTCTATCCGTATGAAAACCCTTCTCTCTCACTCTTCATCACCACAATTGAAAATTCTCCCTTTCTATATCCACACTTTCCCACCTTGGCTAATTCCACTCCCTCAGTCTGTCCACTTACTGTATACTGCACAACTTATCAAAACTTAATACCCCTTCTCCTATTCTATGTTCTCATTTCCTGGAGCACATTTTGACACATGACGCTTGCACCCTAATTAACACAGATGGCTCCAAGCCCCCTAAAGGAGCTGGGGCTGTTGTCCTCTTCCCCAACAAACATTTCCAACTACTATTACCACCTATGGCAAGCATACTTACAGCAGAACTTGTAAACAGACACGAATCGCGTCCTCTATTCCCATTATTGAACTAGCTAATTATAAAATTTGGGGTCGTTTAGTTGCCAAACTAGGTACTGGACGAATTCTTTAACAAGTGAAAATATGCGCAAAGAATCGTTGTTTTACACTTGATCTTGAGGACTGGAGCTGGGCGGTTCTCTTTTTGAGATCGCCATTAATAATTTAGAATAAGACTGTGCCCTCCAACTAAATAACTTGGAGTAAGTAACTGTATTGATTGATCAATTCCATTTGTAATTTACTGGTCGATTCAAGTTCAGATTTGTTATTTCTGTTTTGATTGGTTTTGTTGTAATATACTTCTTATTGTTTTTTTGTAAGTCGTAATATGTGTAGTTTTAATTTAGGTCTGTTGACATTTTCTCTGTAAAGTAGGGTAAAAATGTTATTGTAATTATTTCATTTGCAGAATGAAATGTCTGTAACGACTTCAACGTCGTGACGTTACATGCCTCGTTCGTATGGTTGGTTGAGGTGTCAAAGGTCTTATTCTGATTGGGCAGGCGCAAGCCCCTGCAGTTGCGCTACATTTCATTTCAAGTGCTCTGCGGAATCGAGAAACTCTAAAGTAAGTTCGCTCCAATTTGTGCCTTGTGGTATGTAAATTGTCCTCAAGGTCAACTCGTTCATAAATTACTTCATTGTTAACAACAGCAAACAAAAGTGTCAACGAGTTTAGTTCGCGAAAACTGAATGTTTGAATGCCTAACTAGTTGGTTCCGTCAATGACTCGTCGTCTGGAAGAGTGGCTATTATCAGTTATCGACCCAAAGTTGGTGTTTTGAAGCAATACTTCTTGTGTTCCATTTCTCATAAACTGGGTCGCTGAATTCATCGTTCGGGTGTTGTACTGCTGTTTACTGTTCAATCTCGTAAACATGCCTCCCAGGAAGGTGAAATCTTTGACTCGGAAGAAATTTGACATTGTTGAGACCTGGACTATTGAAAGTTCGGACGCCGAGGCCATCTTAGCAGATGCAGAGAACGCCACTGTTGATGATTTAAGGTTATCATTGAACTCTCTTCGTGAATCATATAGTGATTTGAAAAAGAGTCTCCATGAGCAATCTGACTTGTGACGAAACTTTGAAAACATTGCGTGATGCGGGTGTTACCTTCCACAAGCTGAGGACGCAGATAAATGAACGAATGGAAAAGCTATCGGAAAAAGAGGACATTCCTAAGCAAGCTAATGAGGTCAGAAAATCTAATTCGTCATTCGTCCAATTGAAGAAACTTTCTTGTCCGACGTGGGATGGTGAAGTTCGATCGTATAAAAGATTCAAGAAAAATTTCGAGCTATTAGTTCAGAGCCAGATGTCTGAGGAGATGGCGCTTTAAGACTGAGAGAAGCATTGCGAGAAAACTCGAGGGAAGGCCTCATTGTTCAGTCGAAATCGAGCTTGGATGAAGCATGGTCAGCATTAGATTGCATTTACGGAAGGGAAACACCATCCGTGGCGCAGTCCTCAAGGACGTCCATGACATTAGGCCTGTCAGAAGCGAGTCTGATGCAGATGGTCTTCGTCGATTGGTAACGGAGCTTACTGTCGCTAAAGAGGACCTGAGATCGGTAAACCGAACGTCTGCATTAGGTGAGTCGGCATTTTCCATCGTAATGGAAAAATTCCAGTAGAACTGCGCAGGAGAATCGACAGAAAAATTCTGGCAGACGACCTTGATGCTGAAGCCTCCTTCAATTTACTCTTAGAAATGGCCGACACGGCAGCCTCAATCGAAGAAACAGCTAAATTGCGAGCAGAAGCTCATTCTAGTTACATTTTCAGAGAGCCGACGACGGTCGTCAAGAATTATCAGGTTAGCAGTAAGGACAGAAGCACTGGTAACAGCGGTTCGAAAGGTGTCAAGCCTGGTAAGAATGGAACGCCCAAAAAGGGTAATGGTTGGAAGGAATCGAAAACCAGGAAGCCAAAAAATTCCCATCTTCCGTTCAATCATGTGTTTTTCATTCTATGGCTGATCACCAAACGTCTGAATGCAGAGTGTTCCTAGGTCTTTCGTCCATAAAAAGAGAAAACCTTGAAGGAACATAACCGGTGTGAAAAGTGCTTTGGTTCTCACCCCCATAAATCAGTGCAGAAATAAGCACGTTTGTCAGGAGGTTAATTGCAAGACGCCAGACAATCATCATACTCTATTGCATGCTGCTTGCCTAGCTGCGTCAAGCATGGTTTATGGTCCTGTTGATTGCGAGAAACTCCGTCATCATCTGGGCCAGAACACAATGAGACCTAGTCATACAGCCTTCATGAAAAGGAAAGGCAATCTTTTCAGGGTTTCAGTTCTTTATGATTTGGGAGCCACTGTCTCACAGATTCTGAACTCGGTGGCAAGGAAGCTTGTATTAAACCAGTATCCAGAATCAAGAATTTGATGATGAGGACTGCTGGGGAGAGCCAGCCACAGGATTGGGGACCAGCTGATCTGTACAGCATCCCACTCTACGATGCAGAAGGTAACTTCGTGACTGCAGTTGATTGCATTGGTGTCGATTACATCGGTGAACTTGATGGAGGCAGTTATCATGCAGCTGCTGACATGTTCAAAGATGATGTCGATCCATCAGAACTTTTAGAGCCTGTTCACGGTGACATCGAGTTGCTCATCGGAGACAATCATGCCAGCATATTTCCGCGAACGGTGAAGACAAGAGAAAACCTTGTTTTAGCTGAGACTAACTTCGGGTTCATTCTACATGGTTCTCACGAGACATTTTTTGCCGCCAATTCTCATGAACCAAGTGTGATGCTGTCGGAGCTCCTCAACAGAAAGATTTCTGCTGTTCTTCTGCAGTCAACGTCATCAGTTGCAGTAAGTCATGCTGAACGGCCGAAAGGGGAAGTTTCCACAGATAAAGCCCGGAGCAATGGCTCCGTGCAGGAGGTTGCAGAAAATGGCGGACAGTCGGTTCTTTCAATAAAGACCAGTGCTGAGACTGTGTTTGATCGTATGTGTGAAGTAGAGGATGGTCGGTTTGTCATCGGTGCGACGCGAAGTCGTCGCATAAACTCAGAAGAGGAGCGAAGAGTACAGACATACAAGAGTTGCCTCACCTCGACCCTGAACGGAAGATATTCGTTTGCAGGTTACCATGGAAGGAAAGCTTCCGTACCTTGTCGGATAATCGACCTGTTGCCCTCAAACGCCTGAATTCGTTAACACGTTACCATGTCCAGAAACAAAGCTTTAAAGAACTGGTATGTAGACGAATTTGAAAAGTTGATCAACGACGGCTATATGACAGAGGTTACAGCTGAGGAGGATGCGCAGTGGAAATCTAATGGTGGCAAAGTCTACTACATCTGTCATTTCGCACACTTTAATGAGCATAGTTCCTCAACCCCACTCAGAATTATATTTGATGCAAGTGTTCCATTTAAAGGCAAGGCTATCAACTCCTTGTGGGAACCACCACCAAATTTGATTCCACCAATTCCAACCCTGCTGTTAAGGTTCCAGGAAAGGAAAATACCGGTTGCAATGGACATAAGTAAAGCATACTTCACTGTTCGCCTTGAGACAGAAGAATCTCATCTGCACCGCCTTCTGTGGAATCAACTGGACAAGGAAGAAGAAGTCAAGACGCTGCGATTACTACACGAAACTCCTGGGGAACTACTCCGCAGGTGGTATATGCAGTGTAGCAATGCTCATCATAGCTGAGAAATTCAAGGACAAGTACCCACAGGTATGCAATTCATAAAATCGAACTTGTATGTTGATGATGGTACTACAAGTGTTGATGATGTTTCCACGGCATTACAACTTGCTAAGAACTCAACATTGTCCTCAGTGAGGCATCCTTCATCATAAAGCATTTCATGATCGGTGGAAGTGATAGTGATATTGATGCCCACATAAAGAAGTGCCGGATGTACCTGACAATGTGCGACGGACACCAGAGCAGGAAAGGATCCTGGGTATAATATATCATTCTGCCAACGATGAAATTTCCATTTCAGGTAGGATTAACTTCTCAAAGAAAAGGAGAGGCATTAGATCAGAGGAAGATATCAGTTTAGAAAACTTTGATGATGCCTTCCCTGACACTTTCAGTCGAAGAAATTATCTACAGATCATAGCAACCATCTATGATCCGACGGGACTTGCAACTCCGGTTACCATCTGCCTGAAGCACGAACTAGGTCAAATATTCCGCCTCAAACAGGAATGGGACGATCCGATCCTAGATGGTAATGATGAACTACCTACAACCCGCAGTCGGTGTAAAGAAGTGATTCGTTCGATCTACGGTCTAAAAGAAGTCAGGTTTGTTCGCTGTCTAACACCGGAAACCGCAGTTGACAAACCCACTCTAGTAATTTTTTGTGATAGTTCTCAGACTGCCTATGGATGTGTCACGTACTACAACTGGAAGTTGGAAAATGGCGAGCGAGCATCTGTTCTTGCCATGTCAAAGGCAAAACCTTGGCCACAAATTCCGACATTAACGATCCCCGTGGTGAGTTACTTGGATGTCTGCTGGGTGCCAGAATGCAACAGACTATCGTCAAAAATCAAAGCTTCATTTTTGAAAGGGTAATGCTGCTAACTGACAGCACCATAGTTCTGGGACAACTGCGTCATGAGCCCTACAAGTACAACATGTGGACAGCCAGCCCGTATCGGTGAAATACAAACCCTGACTGATATTCGTGATTGGTACCATGTGGACTCTGAAAACAACGTTGCGATGATGATCGTCACGCGGTCTTAACCCATCTGAAATGGGAAAAGGATTACAGATGGCAAAAAGGTCCAGACTTCATGAAGAAGGACATCAACGAATGGCCAATCAAACATGCAAATGAAGTTCATGGGAAGAAAGATCTGGACATAAGAATAAAAGATCCACGGATGACCATTGGAAGATGCAAGTCACTATGTGTCCAGATTGATGGTGGAACAAATGAAGATTATTCAGTTATTCTTGATATCCTAAAAACATTTAACATAACGGTCGACAAAAATGACAGCCTGATGAAGATTAAACGTCGCATCTCTAGAATCATAAGATTTATGGAAAATGCTTCACAATTTTTTCAGAGATCGACTGAAGAGAACAGTGAAGACTATTCCAGTTGCCATCAGTAGTATGACGAAAGCAGAATGTTCGAGATGGTTTGCTGAAAATGATACATTTGTGCCTACCAAGCGTGAGTTAGTAATATCAAACTTGTTTCTTATTCAACAGGCTCAGCAGTCGCTACCGTCAGATGTGGAACATAAGCTAAAGTCACTGAACCCAATACTGGACGTCGACGGTGTGTGGAGAGCACTAGGTCGTACTGGTGCTGCTCTATCAAACCCGCCTGCGATTATACCGTACTCTGAACCCTTTGCAGAGATCTTGGTGCGTAAATGTCACCAACCGCAGCACTCTGGTGCGGATACTACTCTTGCCCTAGTACGTGAGCAGTTCTGGATCCTCAACGGTAAACGGTTCGTCAGCAAAGTTGTGTCGCAGTGCCCATATTGTCGCTTTCTACGGAAGAAGATCGCCCAAGTAGAGATCGCTCCTCGTAAGGTGGAACAACTCGTGCGATCGCCAGTATTCGAACATGTGGTCATTGACATAGCTGGTCCGTTCAATACCATCGCAGATCGCCGAGACGAAAATTACCGGGTAAATTCTGGTAAAGCCTGGATTCTGGTCATCGTGTGTCGTGCATCTGGTGCGGCCCACATAGAGGTCCTTGAAGGTTACGATACCAACTGCTTCCTTGCAGGTTTTGATGCTTTTACTAGAATCCGCGGAAAACCCACGTCTGTGACTGCAGATCTTGGTTCGCAAATCCGTGGTGCTGCAAACGTTATGGAGAGCCTTTGGAACCATACCAAGATGGCAAAGATTCAGACAAATCCCGAATCAACAACCTGGCACTTCGTATCATCTGGAGCTCATTCGTCAGTCGGACAAGCTGAGAGGATGATCAGAACTGTGAAGAACACTTTAGAAGCTGTCACTGCTTCGAGAAAACCTGAGTTTACTAAGTTGCGTTTGCAGAGACTAATGTACAGTGTTGCTGATATGATAAATGATAGGCCTTTAGGTGTTCATAGAAATAATGTTGCCAAATTGGACGCTGTGAGATTACTACGTCCAAATGACCTTATTTTGGGTAGATCAAACGGTGATATTAGTGAACTTTTAGATTTCGAGTTGGCTAAAACACCTGAGCAAATAGAGTACACAAAAATACTCGCACTGAATGAACTCTTTTAAATCATTGGTGGAAAATATGGTATGATCAAATTTTTCCAGCTCTTCTTCCCAGAGAAAAGTGGTCAGATTCAACCGGGGGTAGAGATAAATGATATCGTAATAATCAGAGATACTAATCCCGTGCGTAACCAGTGGTCTTGGGGCGAAGTTGTTTCTGAAAACAAGTCGTCTGATAATATAACACGTTCAGTATCGGTGCGGTATAAGTCTGATGAAAAATCTAAGTTTGTCACTAAGTCGGTCAGAGATTTGGTTGTCATTCTGAGGAACAATGAACGTACTGATTTGTAGACATTTACAGTAACATACGTGAGATTTTCAGTTGCATATAACGTACAATTTTGTCATAAAAAAGTGCAATTTCATCTAAATGAGTACTTTTTCAATATGTTGTCGTTTTGTTTCATGTTCTTATTAAAAAAAAAAAAAAAGTTAAAAATGTAAAAAAAAAAAAAAAAAAAAAAATTCAAGTTCCTGTTTCTTGCTTATTTATTAAATGAGATCAAGTTTTATCTATAGTTCTAGTATGTAAAATTTTTTACAAAAAGGTTCAAAAGTGAATTTTAATGAAAAAACGTGTATAATTTATAAGAGTAAAAATTAACCCGAGATAAAGCTCCGGAGTGTAAACAGACACGAATCGCGTCCTCTATTCCCATTATTGAACTAGCTAATTATAAAATTTGGGGTCGTTTAGTTGCCAAACTAGGTACTGGACGAATTCTTTAACAAGTGAAAATATGCGCAAAGAATCGTTGTTTTACACTTGATCTTGAGGACTGGAGCTGGGCGGTTCTCTTTTTGAGATCGCCATTAATAATTTAGAATAAGACTGCGCCCTCAACTAAATAACTTGGAGTAAGTAACTGTATTGATTGATCAATTCCATTTTATAATTTACTGGTCGATTCAAGTTCAGATTTGTTATTTCTGTTTTGATTGGTTTTGTTGTAATATACTTCTTATTGTTTTTTTGTAAGTCGTAATATGTGTAGTTTTAATTTAGGTCTGTTGACATTTTTTCTCTGTAAAGTAGGGTAAAAATGTTATTGTAATTATTTCATTTGCAGAATGAAATGTCTGTAACGACTTCAACGTCGTGACGTTACATGCCTCGTTCGTATGGTTGGTTGAGGTGTCAAGGTCTTATTCTGATTGGGCAGGCGCAAGCCTGCAGTTGCGCTGCAGAACTATATGCCATTTGTTTTCACTAAAACAGCTTCTAATCTACCCTCATCATCCTTGGTTATTTTCACATACTCTGCTAATTCTTTATCCCTCATCCAGTCTACTGACTGCATCCATCCTATAGTCCGTGAAATTCAAGATTGGCTCTTTTATATTTCAGTCCGGAAAAAACTAGTTTGCTTCTGCTGGATCCTGAGCCATGTGGGCATCCTAGGCGATGAGCAAGTGGACTCTTTCACCTGCTCTGCGCCTTTGTCTGGATGCCCACATTTCAAAAACCATCCATATTCAGATTACTTTCCATTTTTTCCTTAACTGCTTACTAAATTGCTGGCAGTCTTTCTGGTCAGTATGTCAAATAACATGCTCCACACAGTTAAACCTACCATACTACCATGGTTAAACCCATGTTACAAGAATAGATGACGGGAAACAGCTTTTGCCCAACTACGAATTGTCCATTCAAGCCTCACAGACTTCCACATGACGAACGGATCCCCTCCAACCATGTATTTAACTAGTTGTATCCCTCTTTCCCTATCCCATATAATCCTTTCCTGGCCCCAGAACACAGTCGCATGCAACAGAGCCTTTAGCAAGCAACCTCTCTTCCCTGTCCACCTCACCTTCATGATATTCTTACTGAAACAGAAAGTGTAATCTGCTTCCTTCAACAAAAAATATTCTTCATCTAATATAACCTGCCAACCAATAATTCTGACCATACTGTATCTATAATCAGCATAACATAGCACCATATGGTCTCCAAGGCCTGGTGCTTGATTGATATTAATTCAGTTCAATTCCTGCTGTGCACAACTGGCAGGACACAAGTCTATAGGAAAAAATAACATAAGTTGTTGGGTTCTTGCGTTACAAGCTGACGCTTTGTCTGGTCAGAGAGCTAAATCCAAAAGCCTGGAAAAGTTCATGAAAATGTCTCCCCAGTAGCACTTTCATACTATTTTGTACTGCTTGTATAGGCGATAAAAGACCATGGGTTTATCCATAAGAGGACATAAATTGTATGGTTCAAACAAAATTTGTTGAACAGTTAGACATTGCAACGTTCAATGCCGGTGATGGATGGGCATGCTAGCTCTGCACTTGCCATAATATTGCCGGCCACAAGGAAAGGGTCAGAGATGATGTAGAGAGTATGGGAAGAGTCAACCACTGAAATTAGCAATTTTGCAATGATGATGAGATGACCTGTTCTGAAAGGTCCTACCTGCAAAAGCACAACTGAGAAGGCTCAGTCATCTCCACTAGGACACGAGATGAAAGAAAATAAAATCAGACAGCTTACACAAGATCTGGCCTAGGTTACTGATGTTACCAAGCAGTCAAGGGATTCATGCTCATTCATGAGAAACTTAATTACCAACTAACACTAATATCTGGTTCATTGGAAAAATTGCAGCGCATAGTTTCATATCCTTGTGACTAGTATTGAACATTACCAGCTCGACAACAAGCAGGTGGATTCTCTAAGCTGAATGCTGTTTTGTTTCTGGGCTGTGCTGAAGTTCATCCTGCTGCTGAGATGATATCCAACTTCACCTGTCTGGCAATGGATCAAGGTTAATGCTGAATTATGTCTTGATTGTAGAGCTTCCACACTTGAAGTCGAAGGGGACATCAAGACGGAACTACAATTATATAAAAATACAGTTTAGGATGTTCCAAGAAAGCTTGGGATTTGGTGAATGCAAAGCATTCATTAATGGATAAAACTACTTCTTTTGCCAGAAATAACACATGAGACCCTGGTAGTATTATCTCCAATTTGACTGTTTCTGATGTGCAAACCATTTGTACACCAATTTTGGAGTTAGATGAGGATGATGATGGAACACATGCCTCTTTAACAAAACTGTCAGAGGTTAGGTCGTATCTTGATGACCTTGATTTCTCCATTTCCTCAAATCATGCAGGCCTCCAGGTGGTAAACTATCATTCTGGGGAAATGAGTACTTGGGTTTCCAAGATTTAATGAACATGTCTGCCAGATAAAAAAAAAAGATCACAGTTCTTAAATTTCTCTAAGGCTGTTCCTCACCTGGTATTGCAACCACTGTTTTAGCATCCTCCATATCTACCATCTGAAGTGTCTGTCCAGTCTCTGCCATCACCACCCTTCTTTCCCCTGAAATGGCCCTCAGCAAGCTATCTTACATCATCCAAGACACCAGTGACCAGGGTAATATTAGACAATTTCAACCCATCTTCCTCTTCAAAGGAGACCCCAGGGATGTCAACCCCAAACCATTTGATATGTTCTTGAAGAACAGACGCCGTTAAAACTTGTACAGGCTTTGAGGGCTGTAGTATAGTTACCTGTATCAAAGCAGCCAAAGCTCAAGGTGTGTTTACTGTACATTAATTTTGATTACTGAAATATCAGACAGTTCTGAAGGAGAATGTCATAATCAATTGCAAACTTAAATGCGTATTGACAAGGTACTCTGCATGATAAATAATCCTATGAAACTACATAGCTTCTCACGAAGATATGTGGGTCATGAACCGTTCCTGTAAATAGCTATAAAATGATCAGTCTTTGCAATAGCAATGTTATATTACTGACACTGATTAAGCTCCCCAGTCCTCCCAAGAGTATAGTTATTGCAAAGATCCACCTGTGAACTTCCAGGTGGGAAAATCCTCTTTATTACCACCCATGCCACAGTGCTGGAGATCAATGCTGCATATTGCTAGGCATCAGTATGTGAAGACTAAGATGCTCATTCGAAACAAAATCTTGCCAGGCACTGTGAATAACAACAGATATCTGTATTGTGCATTTTAGAGAGCTTCTCTGAAACTACCCTACACAGACCTTATTTATACTTGTATTTGGAGGTCATGGTGTTCCCCAAATTGGCTGATCAAGGTGAATACTGTATATACTGTATACTATTCTTTAGCCAAGTGAATACTTTGTAAATTCATGGCAGCGTTTTTGATACTCTTCCCCACACCTTGCTGTGCTCTGGTGGTGGGTAGAAAACTTATGTTTTTCTTCACAGAATGTTTGAGAAATAAAATGGAACCTGGAACCTCAGTAACAGCATATTTTCACATAAACATGAATCATTTTACAAGAGAGCCATCCCAGCAAACTCGATGCCCCACCTGTCTTTGACTAATGGTATAATCCGGCACTTTATTTCGCTTTGTTTACACTGATAAACAACTTGTTGGGAAGCCTACGATATCCTCAGAGAATGACAGTTTATTTAGGTAAAGGGTTCAAAATGACAATTTATATCCCCGTATTCTGGATTGTAGAACAATCTTCAAAGAAACAAGTTATGGAATAATTAATTGATATCTTACTTTCTGTAGCTAACTTGTAAATTTTAGCCTAATCTGTTGTTTTCTGATGTCCAGTTTCTAACTTTTATGTTTTATCATTCATTTTTGCAACACGCATTTTGGGCCTCATTGGTTATGTGGATATATTTTTTTCACATTTATATATTTGCAGAATTTTATTTCGCTTAGTGTTACTGCACTGCATTTCCCATCAGGGGAGCCAAGGGACAGATCTGAAAACGATTGTAGCTGGAAATACTTCAACAAACATTATTCTTGGTTTTCAGCTATTTTGTCCATGTGAATGTGTATATACTGATATACAGAAATGCTCACTTTGATTTTTTTAACCTTACGGGCACGTTCATGAGTGGTGAACTCTGTTATCAAGTACGAATTGTTTCAGGGTAGAAATAAAAGTATACATGTACGGTGGCAGGCGTATGGGAACCCAATAAGCTGGTGGGGATTTTGCAGTAATCTGTGTATTTTCCCGAGTGAATTTTCTTGCTCCCGATGGTCTCTTCCCCGAGAACTATTGAAGCCGAACTTGGATGAACTGAGGTAACCTTTTGGCCCTTAAGCAAAAAGCAAATAACTCAAGTTTGGAACCTCGGAGTTAATATTTAGTTTGAGATAAGTATCACGATGACTGGCCTTCTTATGCGCTTTTGATACAACAATAGATAACTGAAATGAAATTAGAAACAAAGAGAGTGACAGTCAAGCAAACCACAACATTACATCAACAATATAGATAAGTACATTTTTTTTAACATCAAACTGTTTCCTCTTACTAGGGCTGGCTACTGTGATATGGAAAGACAATGGTTACAGGCACGTTCATAATTAAACTGCTAAACTGTGGATGAACCTCAGACATAGACAACTTCCACTAGGTTAGCCCTCCATGCACCTATACAGAAAAATCCTCATGAGCAGTGAATCAGACCCCCTTCACACATTGCCATTTGCCTCCATTTTGCACACCTCCCTCGCTTTTGAATACTGAAGCCCTTCCTTTCCAATACCTCATTGATATCATCTATCCATCCCTTTCTAAGTCTTTGTCACCTTCTTCCTAACGCTTCCATATTGGATTCTCTTTTTACCGTCCTATTATCCTCCATTCTTTTCGATAACCGAACCATCTCAAAGCAGGTTGATCACCGCCCCCCTTTGCCTACACTAATCTTCTTATGCTACAATTTTTCTTTCATTTGCATA